>NC_056744.1:1668941016-1668991441 GCF_019279795.1 Protopterus annectens | reverse complement strand
GGGGAACCAGGTCTTACCCTTTTTGCCAAGAGGCCATGAGAGTTTGGGATTGGGCGATATCCACCAACCGTTTTCTGTTAGCAATGCACATTCTGGGTCGGTCCAACATCCTAGCGGACAAGCTGAGTCGAACTATCCTCTCACCTTACGAGTGGTCTCTGAACCCCTTAGTAGTGAAACAGATCTTCCGGAAGTGAGTCCAGCCTTGCTGTCATCTCTTCGCTTTGCCTTCAAACACAAAGTGCAGCGAGTTTTTCACTCTAATCCCCCCCCCCCCATGGGTAAGCCCCAGAGACGCTCTAGTTCATGCTTGGCCATCCGGTCTTCTTTATGCTTATCCTCCTCTTGCATTGATGACAAAATTCTTACAGAAAGCTTGTCAGTTGGGGAACAAGATTATCCTCATAGCCCCATGCTGGCGTCATCAAACCTGGTTCCCGTTCCTACGGTCTCATCTCATAGCTCCTCTTTGGATCTTAGATCCCATTCCGGATCTGATATCTCATCCTTCGGGATTGAAACCCCCGAATCTGGTCGACCTCAAGTTCTCAGCTTGGTTGATCCAGTCCCATTAGTTGCTAGGACTCCCAGCCAGCTCTTCTACTATAAAGGTTCAAATGGCTGCCATATCTCATTTCCACATTGGAGACAACCTCAGTCCCTTAGCTTCCACTAAGATTTGTAAGACCTTCCTGAAAGGCACTTTTCTCTTAAGACCTCCCATTAGAAATTCTGTTCCCCCATGGGACCTGACTTTGGTCCTTCAGGCTCTGACCGGACCCCCCTTTGAACCTGCAGCATCAGTTGATTTGAAATTCATTTGTTGGAAAACTGCCTTCTTAATAGCTATCACCTCAGTTAGAAGGGTGTCGGAGCTCCAGGCCCTCTGTACTAAGCCCCCGTATCTTGTTTTCCATAAGGACAGGGTCTCTCTCAGGACTAATCCATATTTCTTACCTAAACTGGCTTCTGAGGCGAACATCAATCAGTCTATTAATCTACCAGTTTTTTTCCCTAACTATTAGAATAAAGGGGAATATAAACTTCATCTATTAGATGTGCATAGACAGTTACGTTTTTACCTACACAGAACGGCTGCCTTTTGAAAGTCTGAGCAGCTCTTTGTTTCCTTTGCTAAACCCTTTTTGGGGAAACCAGTGTCTAAGGTGACTCTTGCCAGATGGATTTCTAACTGCATTTTGTTTTCATACAAGATATCTGGTCTGCCTGAGTCTTTAGGGGTCCATGCTCACTCTACCCGTTCTATGGCTACTTCTGCTGCATTCTGGTCAAGGGTTCCCTTGGATGACATTTGTTTTGCGGCTACCTGGGCTTCTTCGCACACTTTTATCTCTCATTATAAGTTGGATTTGATATCCAGAGGTAGGGCAGTCTTTGGCTCTGCTGTGCTATGGAATATCCTTCCTTGAGGACCTCCCACGTTTTCTTCTGGTAGCTGGGGACTCTGTCCCACAGGTTGCTGATCAATTGAAGTTAACTATTTCAGATAGAACGTTATGGTGAGTACATAACTTCTTTATCTGAGTAGGTAACTTCATTTGTCAGCAACTGACCCTCCCTCCTTCCCCCTAACCGGGTCCTTGGGATACCTGAACCATTGTATGGTCTCAGCCTTTCCTTTTCCTCGGGTTAGGACTCCTTTTTCAGGTTGTTGTGTTGTTTTGTGATACTGCATAACTGGGCAAATGCGATCTGGGGATTGGAAGGAGGTAGCAGGGTATTATGGGTAAGGGGAGGAGCTTGGAGCTCTGATCTCTAGCTTGGAAAGCTGCCGGCTCGGATCCAGGTCAGATCTGATACCCACAGGTTGCTGACAAATGAAGTTACCTACTCAGATGGAAAGTTATGGTGAGTACATAACTTCTTTTTATGTTGTATGTTAGAGATGTGAGAAGGACTTGTATTCTTCATTGGAAGTTTTGAAAGCACGTAGTTGTTTTAAATTTTGATTTGGATGTTTATTCATTGATGTGTTGAGTAACTGTGGTGGTGCTGCGGTAGCGTTGTCGCCTCACAGTAAGATGTGGTCCTGTTCGATTCTCAGCTAGAGCGTCTTCTGTATGGAGACATGCATGAATGGGCGTACCTTCGTTGAAGGTTGTGCGTCAGGGCTGGCAACTCGGCACTTAAAAAATCTACTGCCAATCATTAGCGGACCGAAGTTCCGCTGTGGCGACCCCTAACCGGGAAAAGCCAAAAGACACAACAATATTCGCTGATGTGTTGAAGAATGTTTTGCTTGTTTTTGAAATAAGTGCTTAGTGGTTGTATTGGTATTGATACTGCTACAGTTATTTTGTTCTTTTATTTGTGTGTGTGTGTGTGTGTGTGTGTGTGTGTGTGTGTGTGCGCGCGTGTGCATGCATGCCTTCTTAAAACTCCACTGCCAGTTGTTCTATGGACTGCTGTTGTGCTGTGATGACCCCTAACAGGAAAAGCCATTTGGAGAAAAAGAATATTTGTGTTTTATTTATTTTGATGGTCATTTTACTCATGTTGACCTGATGTGTAAACTTATCTATCTATAGATACACACACACACACACACACACACACACACACACACACACACACACACACACACACCTCGAGCCCTGTATTCACATTACACACAAATGCACACACATACATAATACATACACAATGTAGCAAATAGTTTTACCCTTTTTTGACCAGGTTAGTCCCACTAGGCCATTGACCCCATTTCAGGGGAGACTCAAGGTGGTATTCATACTGATTAGGTAAGATTTGTCCAGGGCACAGAAGAATTCCCCTAACACTAGAGGATCTCTTTCATCTACCTGACCTATAAACAGTTCAGGAAGATTGGACCTCAGTTTAATGTCTCATCCAAAGGATGGCACACTTAGGGGGCAGCAACCCCCACTGTTTGCTGCAGTGTCAGTAATACAAAATGAATCTGGGCTTCTGGTGTGGAAGTAGAACCCATATCCTTCTGATGTCCTTACTGAGTCACTGTTGCAGTAGTCTTAACAGATGGTTGTAGCTCGCTAAAGTCCAGCCGGGGTACAGAACTTCACCTTCCTAAGAAGTACATCCAGATAATGACCCCAGTTCATCAGCATAAGTATGTAAAACTGGATGTATGTGTGAGATCTTAAGAAAATCTCTCTGCCAGGTCTATATGTCTGATCAGATAAGTGCCCCTTTGTGAACCTTCCTTTCTAAACTTTTTACTGTTTTGCATGCTTTCATTAGTTGTCAGCTAGGAGGGGTAAGTGCAAGTGCAGTAGACAAATTCCATATAAAGATTTGCACATTAAGTGTCTCTTTTGCCAAGGCCCTGAACAGGACTATAAAACATGCTGCAGCTGTCAGTCATTGTTCCTAAAACCCTACAGTCTAGGCTTTCCACATGTAATACCATACTCGAGGCCCAACACCTGAAATGCTTTTCTTACTCCATCATGACTGAAGACCCAGATGTCAGCCTCCTGCCCAAGAAAAAGCTTAAAAGGCCTAGAGGGGAGTCTCCTTCTCTCATCTCAGTGGGACATACCCACTGAGGTTGATGAATCCACGGTATACCAATTGTCTTCTTATGAGCCCTCTACCACAAATCTGCCAGTGGGCGGTATGACATCCAAAACCTTGTAGATGACTGAATCCACTGACGAACCACAACTCATTAATTCAGAGGGTCCTTCAGGAGTTCCTCAGATTCTTGTGTGGGAAGGGATTCCCGGTACTGTGATAAAAATGTACCAAGGCTCAGAACCTCCAAAGCTGCTACTGATGAATATCTCCCCTAAGAAGCAAAAAACAAAAACTTAAGCACTCGATGCCTGCAGCTGTGGTCATGGAGAAAGAATGGATCGTTTTTTTTTTTTTATCAATGGTTATTCATGACAATCATGTCTCTGAAGTCTCCTTCCCTTGTGACCCAGCATTTTCAGATCACACCAAAAAACATGTTTACATTCTTATTCCTCTGAGGAGGAACCAGATTGAGATTCTGAACATTTTTGGACTGCTCTCACCAGTTGCATTCTCCAGAACAGATATCCTCAGATGAGGGAGATTCACTTTCTCCAGATTCTGCTTTGGAAGAGGCTGCCTTTGAAGAAACCTTACTAAGCACAATGAAGCATTTGGAATGGCAATCTAAACAGGTGTCTGAGGTGCAAAACATATACTACAACTTATTACAGATGGGCATCCATGCACCTCCTCCAGTTCCCCCAATGTTAGATGCCTACCTAGACACACTTCAAGCCAACTTTCTACATTTGATTCTCACAAGGCAACAGGTGTTCCAACGAATCAAAGGATTAGAGTGAGTAAGTCAGTCAGTAAGAAAAAGCAGTCTGCTGATTTTATGCTGTTTATGTCCTGAGCATCATATTAAATTATATATTGAATGGTGGATTTGAGCTGTTTTTTCTTGCTGACTACATTTGATTCTCAGCCTCCTGCCAGACAGGTACTACAAGGTTCTTGAACTAAAGTACCTTTAAAAAACCTTTGGCAGACCTGATTGCAATATCCCTGGCCTTGAGCAAACCTTCCAATCTGCCTTCTGGCACTAATGTCTTACCCAGTGGGAAGGATAGTCGAGCAGTGGACCAGTGAGGGAAAAAAGTGCATACTTTAGCCTTCAGAGCTATTAACTACCAAACTGAAATAACCAAATATTTATTCTCTGTATTACAGTTTTTAAACAACACCATCGGTGAGCCCCAGACACTGGAATCAGAGCAGCTATGTAGTCTCTAGTGGCCCAGGCCTCACAAATAGCCTGGCACAGTATAAATTCAGCTTTAATGATGCTGTGGATGCCTCTTACAGGGTGGTTGCTACTGGCTCAGTGGTCAGTGGTATTACTGGCTGAGAGGTCAACCTATTACAGAAGATTTCAAGTTAAAGATTCTAGATGCTCCCTTAGATAACAACCTGCTTTTTGGTTCACAAGCCGCCAGCCTTTTCAAGACTTTGCAGGAACAGGGCAAGACAATGAAAGAGTGCCATCAAATTTTGCTTTCTACAGTTCCCAGATACCATAAAAATTATCCATCAAAATCCATCTCCTTTGCCAGGAGACATCCTAGAATACCTCACAGGCAAAGCAAAATTCCTAAGAAAAGTTTCCCATAGAAAAACAAAACTCTGGGAAAGTTCAATTCTATAACCACTGACTTCTTAACACTTTTCAGAAGTGAGCAATGTTTGGCCAGACAAGCCCTCAGGTCCCTGGGACTCATGGCTGTCACTATCCCTATGTTGCCCCTCACCAGACTACAAAGTAGGACAATGCAGCGGTATCTGAAATCAATGTGGTCCCAGCACTCTTGCCCTCTAGATATCCACACTCCTGTCTTTCCTTGCATCAAGAAGAAATTCCTTTGGTGGAGAAGTTCCTCTCAACCCAGGTCTTTCTTTCGCTCCAGTCCCAAACAACCAGGTCCCATTTAGAGATGCTACAAACAGGGCAAGGGGGCTTGGACAGGAGACCACAGAGTTCAGGTAGGGTGACCTGCCACTTTATTAAAAGAGCACATCAACATAAAATAAATGAGGGGATTATTACTAGTCCTACAGACCTTCTCACATCTTTGAAAACCAGGCACCCTGCTGGTGTACACAGATGACACCACATTGAAGTGGTACCTCTTTGATGGCACAGTGGTGCAGTGGTAGCATTGTCAGCTCACAGCAAGAGGTTCTTCAGTTTGATTCTCAGCTGGAGTGCTTTCTGTGTGGAGTCTGCATGTCTTCCCTGCATTCGTGTGTGTTTTCTCTTGGTACTCTGGTTTCCTCCCGCCTTACACATACATGTGTCTGGAACATTTCTCCCCAGGCCTCTGTTGAAAATTGCCTTTGTTCCAAGTTGAACTTTCCCAGTAAACAAATGTGAAATAAATACATAAATAAATAAGCCAGCAGGGAGGCACAAGATCCTACCTCCTGGACAGGCTGGCACAGGAAGTCTGTCACATGAACTCTCATCTGAATCTTAAACTTACAGTGATGTATATTCCCTCTCAGCAGAAAGTATAGGCAGACTGGCTAAGCAGGGACATAGAGGACCATCAGGAATGGTCCCTGAACACAGAACCTTTGAAATCCATAATTCTCAGATGGTGGACTCCTCAGATAGATTTCTTTGCTTCCCCCAAGCATCACCTACTCATGCTTTCTGCTCAAGGAACACATCACCTCTAGTCTGGAGTACATATGCCTTCTCTTTCCAGTTGGTGGGGAAGTTCCTTTATGCACATCCCCCTCTGCCTGTGCTTCCATGGCTCAGGGCCTGCAATGAATCTCCAAAATGCCAACTTCTAGCACCTTTCTAGCCAAGACAACAATGGTTCCTGCATGTTTCACTTATCGTAGAGAAATTACCAGAGAATCCCTCCAAAACCAGATCTAATCACTCATCAGAAATGGTGCTCCTTCATCCAAATTTGACTTCAGTCATTCTAAACATTCCAAATTATTGGATTCTAATCCTGCAAGACCCACCTTTTCTGAAGAGCGGGTTTGAGTCCTACAAGAAGCCAGGAAACCTAACACTAGGAAATAATACACAGCCAAGTGGAAGAGGTGCTTAGTCTGTTATCTTAAGAAAATCTTCAACCCCTTCTATCGGATATCGTCCACAGTACTTATGTGAATTATTACATTCAGGGTTGGCCTACTTGTCCATAAAGGCTCACTTTTCTACCATTAATATTTGTTTACCTTTGGAGTCCCCTCTCATGAGGAGGACAGATGTTAATCTTTTTTCTGAGAGTTGTTCTACACCCTAAACCGTCAATGAAGCCTATTGTCCCACCTTGGAACATTTTTTTTTCTTTTTTGGAAAAATGTACTTTACCGCATTTGAACTGGCTGCTTTGGTTATTCTTAAATTCTTGGAAAACAGTGCTCCTGCTGGCCTTGACTTCAGCCTGCAAACTCTCAGAACTCCACACTATCATGGCTATTCCACCTTTCCCCATCTTCCACAGAAATAGGGTGAACTTCAGGGCCAGTCCTTCCTTCATGCCAAAAGTGGTGAATGAGCTAACCCTTAACCCAACAATTAATTTACCTACATTCTCCCACAATCTCCAAAATGTGGGGAAGGAATCTTACACTCCTTAAACATTCACAGACAATTGAGGTTTTACCTGTGTAAAGCTAAGGATATCAGAAAAACAGACAAGCTGTTCATCTCCTTTATGCATTCCATGTTAAGATAGCCAGTTTCCAGACAAACTATTGCTTCTTGGATCTGAAAATCTATTTCCTTCTGCTACTCTCACCATGGGAAGGCTTTACCCATGTGGCCAAAACCACATTCCACTCGAGCAGTGGCCTCATCTGGGGCCTTGTACAACGGGGTGATGCCAGGTCCATTCTAGAAGCAGCTACACGGTCATCTGTCCACACTTTCACAAACTTCTATACGCTGTATGCATTATCCAGATGCAGAGCACTGTTTACCAGACTGTTTTGTGTGGCCTCCTGGAGTCTTCTCTTTTCTTTTCCTTTTCTTTAAACCTACCACCCTTCTCTCTCTCTACAGCTCTGGGAATCATCCATCTGTTAAGAATACTGCAACAGTGACTCAGGACATAGTACAGTTGTGTAAGAACTTACTGTAACAGTAAATGTCCTACTGATCACTGTAGCTGTAGTCCTTCCCTCCCACCTTATACCCCTTTTCTTATTTTTCTCTCTGTTTTAGCAGAAACCTATGGCTTATATTCACAGACATGCAAGCATTATCCTGGGATATTACAGCTTTTATGAGGGGGGACTTGTTTATCCATTTCAAGATGACCAGTCTCCTTCCTAGATTTTCTTCAGGCCTCTGCTGGCTTGGAGATAGACTGAGGATCTCAGATGCAAGTCTGATTTTTATATCCCTACACTAATGACTTCAGGTCATTGTCTTGGCATACATCATAGGAAGGTAAAGCTTTGGTACCCCAGATGGACATCAGCAAGCTACAGCTCATCTGTTAAGAATGTTGCAGCAGTGATCAGTAGGACATCTACTGTTGTGGTAAGTTCCATCTGTCAGCACTAAAGGTGAGTGCTCTGTACATTCACTTAATACACTGGAGACGGTTATTTATTTTTGTGCAGTTTAGTAGATCAAAATAGTTTATTCTTGGAAAGAAAAACAAAACTAAGCTTACAAAAATAACCATTCTTTCTGTATCAATAAAATTGAAAAGGTTTCTTTTTGTTCTTGGTTGTGGTAGCTTTGGTCAAGCTGTCACACACCTGGTGCATCACAGCAAGTCCAGAAGTAGGCTTCTAATATTACACACGTAAATCGTGGTATTCCACAAGTAAATGCACATGAAAGCTTCTGGTATTCCACTAGTAAATGCATAGAAAGCTTCTGGTATTCCGCAAATAAATTCAGAACTTCTGCTTATAATTTCTACAAAAGTTTTCACTCTTAGTCTTACAAATTCCCGCTCTGAGACAGGCAAATGTCTTTAAAATCATGCGCTGTAGCCTTTAATTTTAACATTGGTTCAATAAGTGTATCAAAATTAACCTCTACTGTCCTAATTTATACAATGATGGTATATATGCACCATCACTGTATTCATACCACATTATGTGGTATATACGCACCACCTTATAACAGCATTTCTAACACTTTTGACTGCCCGTATCCCATAAAAAAACCTTCCCAGCATAGAATCCATGGTTTTGTAGGGAATTAAATCAGTTATGAGAGCAGAATAACCCATCTGCATTCAAGTGGCTACTGCCAGGCCTGTATCAGATAGTGATATTAAATGGATGTAATGATACACCCTCTCTAGTCAGATTTACGTTGACATCCTGTTTATACAACCACTGCAGGAGTGCACGGTCAGTTACCAAAGTGAAGCTGCATTCTATTAAGTAATGCTGTAGGTACATATATCTCCAGTTAATACTGAGACATTCCCTCTCTGTTGCAGAATATCTTTTTCTCAGACATACTTATCTTATCTACTACTCAAGGAGAAAGTTATTTCTCACCACCTACTTTCTGAGGTAACAGCATCTAACTCGGTGAGAGATGCATCAGTGTATACAACAAAAGTTTAGTAATGCCAGGGCAGGCAGGACTGGGTGTTCTTCATGTTTCACTGTTGCAGTCATCACATTTGGGTTATCTGCTTGCAGTAGCCCTCAGTCGGCCTGATTATCAAAGTCTTGGGACATGTGTTGGTTGCTGTCTCATCTTCCATGATGTCAGGTAGTCAGGGGTATAAAGCATGCAGCCGATGCCATTACATCAGTCTTTCTTGCCTTGAGGTGCCCAAAGCAGAAGCAGTTCACAAGTGCCGGTTAGCAGACTCCTGAAATTTTCATTTTTGAGTTTCAGATCCAAAGTCTTCAACTAAGCTAAGTACCCCATTGGGGATCCTTTTTCTTGCTCTAATCCAATGTCAGTAAAAGTTAACAACTGTATTTCTTGTGAAAAGCAAATATCTCATAAAGATTTTCATTCTGCATTCCTTGCTTAGGCCCAGACCACGACGTACCTCGCTGTCAGTTTTGTGCCTTATTCAAACCTCATACTATTCGTCATCGGTTCATTTACGCATCCAAATATTTTGGTACTCGGTTCAGTTATACAGAAATGGCTTCGGTAAGCCACCCAACTACCGACATTCCGAAAAAACGCAAAGATAAAGAGAGAGACCGAATGCATAGGTCCAAAGCTGCCGGCGACGCTTCTCCTAAGCTAGTCGCCAGTTCGCCGGTACTCAGTGAGGTGCTTTCGCAGCCCCTGATACCCGCTACTTCAGATTCACAGCCCTCTACTGAGACCCATTTGGAGTCCGGTATGCTGCGAGATGCTTCTTTGACTGTGGAACCTGCGGATGTCTCTACCTTGGATGGGTCCGGAGCCACTGTGCAGGCACTGGCTTCTGAGGGTGTATTCAGGCCTACTGACTTGCATATTAAACCAATGCCATCTTCTTCTTCAAGGCCTAAAACTCGATCTATGCCTAGAAAACCGACACCCAGACTCCGTGGTCAGGTCCCTATGCCTAAAAAGCAAATTATAAGAATGGCTGAAGACCTTATTACTCTAATCAGGGGAAGCCACCCTTCCCCCTCTGAGACCTAGGACTGATTTTCCTTCTGATTATTCTGATCAGGATTCTGAAATTTCTGTTTTCTCTGATGACCTGGATTTTCCCTTATCTACCTGTGAGGATTCTGATGCAGAGGAATCCATTCCTTCTGCTTCCCCTCCAGAGGATTTCTCTTTTGGCGAAACCTTGCATACTACTAGGGAGCATTTCCACTGGGAAAGCCAGGATTACTCCAAAAAGAGGCTTAGGGAATTCTTACTCCTGCCTCAACACAGGCCTTTAGCTATCTCTTCTGTACTAGACATTGGTGATGATGCCTTCTCGGAATCTAGCCTGGCACCTGACACTTTACCTCCTGCTCCCAGAAAACCTGATAGGTATTACAGGGTACCCGACTCTCACAAGTTCCTCTTTAAAAATCCTACTGCGGATCCTGAGACCATTTAACAGGGACTCAAGGGCATTAAGGCTACTATTGCCAAAAATCCTACCCTGTCTGATAGAGATTCCAGGGCCCTGCATAGATGGGGTAAGAATGTATACACTTGTGCAACTTTAGCCATTAGGCCTTTAAACTGCCAGTTTCATATGTTAAAGTATCAGCAGCATATTATTGGATTGCTTAAACAGAAAATGATGTTAATTCCTGACTGTGCTGAAAATAAAGAATTGCAGGATTTAATGCATTCTGCTGAACAAGTTGGAAAACATACTTTGCAATGTGGTTTTGATTCATTATAGAGGCATCTTGCAGGGCTGCTGTCACTGGGTCTGTACTTAGAAGGCATGCTTGGCTTAAGGAGCAATCTTTGCCAGATCATGTTAAAGCTAAATTACTAGATGCTCCCTTAAACCAAGACTGCCTGTTTGGCAACAAAGCAGAAGTACTTAAAAAGATGGAGGAAAAAACTAAATTTATGCAAACTGTTAAAGATTTCCTGTAAGTACAAACTACCAGATTTAGTAGGCATTGGCCCTCTAAGAATTGGTCCTTTCCTGCCTCTTCCAGGCCTTCTCAGTCCAAACCCAGAACCAGCAGAACACCCAGGCTTCAGTCGCAAGGTACTCACAGGCCTAAGCAGTGGGGGGGGCTCCCACTTCCAAAGCAGGGAGTAGTAAGACTCCCCCCTATGGTAAACTGTCTCAATGACTTAACTTTAAACATTCCAAGCCCTGCTCAACTGACTGTTCCTTAAGGGGGAAAGTTTGCCCTGCATGCAAAAAATTGGGAACTCATTACCCAGGACAAATGGGTTTTAAATATAGTTTCCCAAGGATACAGATTCCACTTCCACTCCTTACTAACCCCAAATGGCTGGCCAGACCTACCCCCAAATCAGTGGGCAGAGGCTGAAAAGCAAGTTCTCCCTCTTTTAAGCATCAGGGCTATTCAACATGTTCCAGAAGAAGAATGGGGGCAAGGTTTCTACTCAAGACTTTTCCTGGTACCCAGAAAAGACAATTCCTGGCTTCCTATCCTGGACCTGTCTATCCTAAACAAATTTTTGGTAATCCCAAAATTCAAGATGCTAACTCTTCATCAGCTTCTTCCCATGCTAGGCAAAGATGCTTGGTTGGCAACACTGGATTTAAAGGATGCCTACCTGCACATCCTAATAAGGGAATCTAGCAGAAGATACCTACGCTTCAGAGCAGGCTACATGCACTATCAGTTCTCTGCACTGCCCTTTGGCTTATATACTGTGCCCAGGGTATTCACAAAGTGCCTGGCTCCAGTCATTGCATTTTGCAGGCAAAGAAATATTCAAATATACCCACACATGGACGATTGTCTAATTCAGGCAGAAAGCCAGGACGTACTATTAAATCACCTGGCATTTGTAAAGAAATTGCTAACTTCTCTGAGGTACACCATAAACGAAAATAAATGACATATTGTACCCTGCCAACAAATTGTATTCCTGGGAGCAAGCTTGAATACAACTTCCCAGATGGCCTACCTCACGCCAGAGATAAAAGTTCATTTGACAGCCTACTTCAAACTACTGGCCACAAAGACCCAGCTATCGGCAAGGAAAATACTGCAAGCCCCAGGGTTCATGGCCTCCTGCAGTTTACTAATTCCATATGCAAGACTGCATATGAGGAAGCTACAGTGGTATCTAAAAAGCCTATGGTGTCAACATTCTCAGGATCTAGAATCAATGATTCCTATTATACCTTGTTTACAGATATTGCTTCTTTGGTGGGCAGAGGCCTGCCACCAAAACAAGGGACTGCCATTCACTCTACCCCCTGCCACCCAAACCCTAACAACAAACGCATCAGACTATGCATGGGTGGCTCACTTGGCAGGGCAGTGCATTCAGGGCAAATGGAACCCAAGTCAAATGCACCTACATATCAATCGAAAAAAAATGTTAGCTGTATAGAATGCTCTGACTGCCTTCAAGGACCACATTCTTTCTGTACAATCATTGGTAAAGACGGATGACACCACTGTTATGTGGTATATAAACAAGCAGGGGGGAACCCACTCATACCCTCTCTGCAGACTAGCCATGGCTCTGTGGAACACAGCCTTGAGCTACCAAGTGCACCTACAGGCTCAATTCCTGCCAGAAACAACACACCTCTAGAAGGCAAACCTCAAATTTCTTCAGAAACAGAAACACCACGAAATTCAAAGGAAGACACAGAAGTAGCTAACATCCATCTTTATTCTTTCCATCCTGGTACCTCAGCTGTTCGCCTTCAATGGGTCCCATGGGTTTATGCAAAATGCTAAAATAAGATTAGCATATGTGGGGGCACAAGCTGCCCCCATGGCTACCCCTTGGATCTGCTGGAAGAACTCACCTTTAAAATAAATAAAATTGTTGCTTAAAACCAAGTCCATAAGCCAAAGACATGCTAACTTGTCATTCCTACCCATATGTCCATAATCAAACACATTTTAAGTGTATCAAAATTAACCTCTACTGTCCTAATTTATACAGTTATGGCATATATGCACCATCACTGTATTCATACCACATTATGTGGTATATACACACTACCTTATAACAGCATTTCTAACACTTTTGACTGCCACTATCCCATAAAAAACCCTTCCCAGCATAGAATCCATGGTTTTGTAGGGAATGAAATCAGTTATGAGAGCAGAATAACCCATCTGCATTCAAGTGGCTACTGCCAGGTCTGTATCAGGTAGTGATATTAAATGGATGTAATGATACACCCTCTCTAGTCAGATTTACTTTGACATCCTGTTTATACAACCACTGTAGGAGTGCACGGTCAGTTACCAAAGTGAAGCTGTATTCTATTAAGTAATGCTGTAGGTACACATGTCTCCACTTAATACTGAGACATTCCCTCTCTGTTGCAGAATATCTTTTTCTCAGACATACTTACCTTGTCTACTACTCAAGGAGAAAGTTATTTCTCACCACCTACTTTCTGAGGTAACAGCATCTAACTCAGTGAGAGATGCATCAGTGTATACAACAAAAGTTTAGTAATGCCAGGGCAGTCAGGACTGGATGTTCTTCATGTTTCACTGTTGCAGTCATCACATTTGAGTTATCTGCTTGCAGTAGCCCTCAGTCGGCCTGATTATCAAAGTCTTGGGTCATGTGTTGGTTGCTGTCTCATCTTCCATGATGTCAGGTAGTCAGGAGTATAAAGCATGCAGCCGATGCCATTACATCAGTCTTTCTTGCCGTGCGGTGCCCAAAGCAGAAGCAGTTCGCAAGTGCCGGTTGGCAGACTCCTGAAATTTACATTTTTGAGTTTCAGATCCAAAGTCTTCAACTAAGCTAAGTACACCATTGTGGATCCTGTTTCTTGCTCTAATCCGATGTCAGTAAAAGTTAACAACTGTATTTCTTGTGAAAAGCAAATACCTCATAAAGATTTTCATTCTGCATTCCTTGCTTAGGCCCAGACCACGACGTACCTCGCTGTCAGTTTTGTGCCTTATTCAAATTTCGTGCTATTCGTCATCGGTTCATTTATGCATCCAAATATTTTGGTACTCGGTTCAGTTATACAGAAATGGCTTCGGTAAGCCACCCAACTACCGACATTCCGAAAACATGCAAAGATAAAGAGAGAGACAGACTGCATAGGTCCAAAGCTGCCGGCGACGCTTCTCCTAAGCTAGTCGCCAGTTCCCCGGTACTCAGTGAGGTGCTTTTGCAGCCCCTGATACCCGCTACTTCAGATTCACAGCCCTCTACTGAGACTCATTCGGAGTACGGTATGCTGCGAGATGCTTCTTCGACTGTGGAACCTGCAGATGTCTCTACCTTGGATGGGTCCAGAGCCACTGTGCAGGCACCGGCTTCTGAGAGTGTATTCAGGCCTACTGACCTGCATATTAAACTGACGCCATCTTCTTCTTCAAGGCCTAAAACTCGATCTATGCCTAGAAAACCGACGCCCAGACTCCATGGTCAGGCCCTTATGCCTAAAAAACAAATGATAAGAATGGCTGAAGACCTTATTACTCTAATCAGGGGAAGCCACCCTTCCCCCTCTGAGACCTAGGACTGATTTTCCTTCTGATCAGGATTCTGAAATTTCTGTTTTCTCTGATGACCTGGATTTTCCCTTATCTACCTTTGAGGATTCTGATGCAGAGGAATCCATTCCCTCTGCTTCCCCTCCAGAGGATTTCTCTTTTGGTGAAACCTTGCATACTACTAGGGAGCATTTCCACTGGGAAAGCTAGGATTACTCCAAAAAGAGGCTTAGGGAATTCTTACTCCTGCCTCAACACAGGCCTTTAGCTATCCCTACTGTACTAGTCATTGGTGATGATACCTTCTCGGAATCTAGCCTGGCCCCTGACACTTTACCTCCTGCTCCCAGAAAACCTGATAGGTATTACAGGGTACCCGACTCTCACAAGTTCCTCTTTAAAAATCCTACTGCAGATCCTGAGACCATTTCACAGGGACCCAAGGGCATTAAGGCTACTACTGCCAAAAATCCTACCCCATCTGATAGAGATTCCAGGGCCCTGGATAGATGGGGTAAGAAGGTATACACTTCTGCAACTTTAGCCATTAGGGCTTTAAACTGCCAGTTTCATATGTTAAAGTATCAGCAGCATATTATTGGATTGCTTAAACAGAAAATTATGTTAATTCCTGACTGTGCTGAAAATAAAGAATTGAGGGATTTAATGCATTCTGCTGAACAAGTTGGAAAACATACTTTGCAATATGGTTTTGATTCATTAAGACATCCTGCAGGGCTGCTGTCACTGGGTCTGTACTTAGAAGGCATGATTGGCTTAAGGAGCAATCTTTGCCAGATCATGTTAAAGCTAAATTACTAGATGCTCCCTTAAACCAAGACTGCCTGTTTGGCAACAAAGCAGAAGTACTTAAAAAGATGGAGGAAAAAGCTAAATTTATGCAAACTGTTAAAGATTTCCTGCAAGTACAAACTACCAGATTTAGTAAGCATTGGCCCTCTAAGAATTGGTCCTTTCCTGCCTCTTCCAGGCCTTCTCAGTTCAAACCCAGAACAAGCAGAACACCCAGGCTTCATTCGCAAGGTACTCACAGGCCTAAGCAGTGGGGGGGGGGGCTCTCACTTCCAAAGCAGGGAGTAGTAAGACTCTCCCCCCTATGGTAAACTGTCTCAATGACTTAACTTTAAACATTCCAAGCCCTGCTCAACTGACTGTTCCTTTAGGGGGAAAGATTGCCCTGCATGCAAAAAATTGGGAACTCATTACCCAGAACAAATGGGTTTTAAATATAGTTTCCCAAGGATACAGATTCCACTTCCACTCCTTACTAACCCCAAATGACTGGCCAGACCTACCCCCAAATCAGTGGGCAGAGGCTCAAAAGCAAGTTCTCCCTCTTTTAAGCATCAGGGCTATTCAACATATTCCAGAAGAAGAATGGGGGCAAGGTTTCTACTCAAGACTTTTCCTGGTACCCAGAAAAGACAATTCCTGGCTTCCTATCCTGGACATATCTATCCTAAACACATTTTTGGTGATCCCAAAATTCAAGATGCTAACTCTTCATCAGCTTCTTCCCATGCTAGGCAAAGATGCCTGGTTGGCAACACTGGATTTAAAGGAAGCCTTACCTGCACATCCCAATAAGGGAATCTAGCAGAAGATACCTTCACTTCAGAGCAGGCTACATGCACTATCAGTTCTCTGCACTGCCCTTTGGCTTATATACTGTGCCCAGGGTATTCACAAAGTGCCTGGCTCCAGTCATTGCATTTTGCAGGCAAAGAAATATTCAAATATACCCACACCTGGGCGATTGTCTAATTCAGGCAGAAAGCCAGGACACACTATTAAATCATCTGGCATTTGTAAAGAAATTGCTAACTTCTCTGAGGTACACCATAAACGAAAAGAAATGACATCTTGTACCCTACCAACAATTTGTATTCCTGGGAGCAAGCTTGAATACAACTTCCCAGATGGCCTACCTCACGCCAGAGAAAAAAGTTAATTTGACAGCCTACTTAAAACTACTGGCCACAAAGACCCAGCTATCGGCAAGGAAAATACTGCAAGCCCCAGGGTTCATGGCCTCCTGCAGTTTACTAATTCCATATGCAAGACTGCATATGAGGAAACTACAATGGTATCTAAAAAGCCTATGGTGTCAACATTCTCAGGATCTAGAATCAATGATTTCTATTATACCTTGTTTACAGATAGACTTTCTTTGGTGGGCAGAGGCCTGCCACCAAAACAAGGGACTGCCATTCACTCTACCTCCTGCCACCCAACTCCTAACAACAGATGCATCAGACTATGCATGGGTGGCTCACTTGGCAGGGCAGTGCATTCAGGGCAAATGGAACCCAAGTCAAATGCACTTACATATCAATCGAAAAGAAATGTTAGCTGTATAGAATGCTCTGACAGCCTTCAAGGACCACATTCTTTCTGTACAATCATTGGTAAAGATGGACGACACCACTGTTATGTGGTACATAAACAAGCAGGGGGGAACCCACTCATACCCACTCTGCAGACTAGCCATGGCTCTGTGGAACACAGCCTTGAGCTACCAAGTGCACCTACAGGCTCAATTCCTGCCAGGAAAGCTAAATACACTGTCAGATGACCTAAGCAGAAATCGCATAGACCCACACAAATGGAAACTGGAACCAAAGATATTCAACATTTTGAGAAACAAATGGGGGAGCCCAGAGATAGACCTGTTTGCCTCCCCCCAGAACTACCAATTGGACACATTGTGCACAAGGACTCCCCACAAACAAGCTTCGAAAGTGGATGCCCTGTCTTTCACCTGGAAAAACAGTTTATGCCTCTCTCCCTTTGCCTCTCATCTCCAAGGTACTACTAAAGATCAAACAGGACAAACCAAGGACAATACTGATTTGCACCAGACTGGCCACGCCAACACTGGTACCCCCTCTTCCGCAGTGTGTCACTGCTGGCACCATGGCACCTGCTTCAGACCCCTACTCAACTGTCTCAGCCGGAGGGTCAGATTCTGCACCCATAGCTTCAAACCCTGAACCTGGCAGCCTGGCTAATTACCTGATCTCTCTGTTACCATCCCTCAGTAAGCAAGTGATGAATGTCATTCTGGAGGCAAGGAGGCCTAGTACTAGAAAATCTTATGCTGAAAAATGGAAACGATTCTGTTCCTGGAGCCAAATTCAGGGGATGGGCACAGTGGTGCCTAATTTACCTCAGATTCTTCAATACTTAACTAAGATGCTTCACAAGGGCCTTTCCTTTTACCCCATCAAAATTCATGCCTCAGCCATTTCAGCTCATTACAATACAGAACCACCCCTCTTCTCTCATCCACTGCTGAAGCAATTCCTCAGAGGGGCCAAAAACTTAAGACCACCCAGGAGAGCCCCTACACCAGCCTGGGAACTTAACTTTGTATTGAAAAAGCTCACTCTACCTTCCTTCGAGCCAGCTGCAAATGCAGTGTTGAAATTCCTTTCTTGGAAAACAGCCTTCCTTCTAGCCATCACTTCAGCAAGAAGGGTGTCTGAATTACAGGCCCTCATGGCTGTGGAGCCTTTCATAATTTTTCATGTGGGCAGGGTGTCCCTCAGGACCAATCCCTCCTTCATGCCCAAGGTGGTATCCAGTGTGGCCTTTAATCAGTCCATCCATTTGCCAACCTTCTTTTCTAATCCACAGAACAAAAGGGAACGAATACTGCACTCCTTGGACGTGCACAGACAACTTAGATTTTACTTGGACAGGACTAAACTCTCAGGAAATCTGAACAGCTGCTGGTTGCATTTGCTGCAGGGGCAGAGGGGAAGGTTATTTCAAAGCAAGCCATTTCTAAGTGGATAGGCCATTGCATTCATTTCTGCTATAAGCACCATGGAAAACCTACCCCACAGGGATAAGACCACATTCAAGCAGGGCTGCATCTATCTGTACAGCCTTTCTCAGAGGTGTCCCTACCAGGTGACATCCTAAAAGCTGCTACTTTCACCAAGCATTACCACTTGCCAATTTTTTCTAAATCCAGAGCTGGCTTTGCCACTGCAGTCTTGCAGGGCCTTATAGCTGGTCCTACTGCTATCTAGTTACCTCCTCCCATCCTTAGCTTTGGGAATCTACCCAAATGTGATGACTGCAACAATGAAACACGAAGAACATAGTACAGTTGTGTACACTTACCATAAATGTAGATGTTCTAGTGTATTGACTGTTGCAGTCCTGGTTACCCTCCCTCCAGCCCCCTGACTTCTATCGACTATACCTCTATTCTTGTTTACTATGCTTAAAGCTTTTTGGTGTATTTGCTTTTTTGTTGGAGGAGTAACCTTTTATATAATTTCTTCCCATTATGTGGCCACCTGACATCTGGGGCAAGAAAAACTGATGTAATGGTGTTGGCTGCATACTTTATACCCCTGACTACCTGACGTAATGCAAGATGAGACAGCAACCGAAGCAGGACTCAAGACTTTGATAATCAGGCCAACTGAGGGCTACTGCAAGCAGATAATCCAAATGTGATGACTGCAACAGTGAATACACTCTAACATCTACATTTATGGTAAGTGTACACAACTGTACTTTCTGAACATAGCATAGTTTTCAAGTTGTCAAAAGCACCTTACAATGCTGGGTACAAACTTTTGTAAGCAGCATGCTAGTTTCATTTTCATTTGGTACTGAGTATAGCCCAGTTTTTGATAGTTTCTGTTTTATCTGTTTGAGATCTAGTTACCAGTCTAGTTACCCATCTCACAGTCCCATCGCCTAGGTTGCTGCTGTTTGAGGTCTAATTACCCCTCTTGCAGTCCCATAGTCTAGGCTGTTGCTGTTTGAAGTCTAGTTCCCCCTCTTGTAATCCCATAGCCTAGGTTGTTGTTTGAGATCTAATTACCCCTCTCGCAGTCCCATAGACTAGGTTGTTGTTTGAGATCTAATTACCCCTCTCGCAGTCCCATAGTCTAGGTTGTTGTTTGAGATCCAATTACCCCTCTCGCAGTCCCATAGCCTATGTTGCTGTCTTCAGTCATGCAAAGCATACTTGTGGCAACTTTAAGTGCAAGTCCTCCTTGTTTTAGAGAGTCCAACACAGTTTGTACATTGTCTAACTGTGATCCCACTGTTTGTATAAATGGCTGTGTCTTCAAGGGACAGGCATGAGGTTTCAGAGCCTTATCCATGAGCTTTTGAAAGGTGACAGGAGTTCTGTGAAGTGTAAAAGGTAAGACAGCATAATGAAAATAACCTGTTGGGTGGAGAATGCCATCTTCTCCTTCTGGCTTTATGGGTAAAATAAATATGCTGGTATCCTTTTCTGAAGCCTTTGGTGGTTAAAAACCTTGCTTTGCCTAGCCTCTCAATGAGATAATCTATGTTGGATAAGTGTTAAATTTGAATGTCATTTAGCTTTCAGAAATTATTCAAAAAATATGGGTACAAAAGGCAAACCATGATACAAAGAACAAAACATGTGAAAACACGCTACACAGTCAACCTTCCAAAGCTTTAATGTAATTAAGTAATTTGCTCCTCAAAATAAATGGACTTCTATTCTAAATTCTATAATGTAGAGACTGCATTTAAAGCACCATGAAATCACATGATCCAAAGCAACCACTTGTAAACCATTAGACCTAACTAACTGCAGTACAAAAATGCAACAATAAATTCCAATTATCTGTTATTACAGACTGTGATACAGGTAAATAAGATTACAAGAATGCAAAAACAGATTTGTAAAGGACAGATCTGCATGGAATCTGTTGTTTAGGAGCTCTAAGTTTAAGCAAACTGTTAAATGGTTCCTTGTCATTCTCATTTATTCCAGGAATTCTGCAAACATTCAGTTTTATCTGCCATAACAGCTCACTGTATTTAACTGTTTCCTCCCAGACACCCCCCAAGAAAGTTTAAATTGAAGTTGGGTAACTATATTGGGCAAAACAGGTATAAACCTTATTATGACTGTAACAAACTTCATGATAATCAAAGCAACGTGTTTGTGAATTCGAGTCTGGAAAAGTGAACATGTAACAGCTCCACAAAGTGAAGAATGACTGGGTATTTCGGGTAGTGTTTATTACCACAGAATTGTGCTGGGTTTAAAATGTGTTTGTTAGATAACATTTTGCATTACTTCTACAAAGTGATAAGTACCACAATGTCTAGTATTTATCAGTATTTTTCAGTAGCAAAATTCAAATGTAAATAGACACACTAGCACAGTAACAGGTTCTCTCTTGCAGATAAACAGTCAGTATGCATATCTGCTGAGAACAACCTAGCTGTTTCTGAAACTACAATATGTAAAGTTTTCCATTAGAAATATACAAGGAATGGACTACTCTTACTTAAAAACAGAGAAAAATGTCCATCAGAATGCCAGGACTGTACAATAAAAAAAACACTTGAGAGACATACCGAAATTGTTTGCTAAGCACAGTAATGCAGCTTAGTGGTGGGTATTATAAGGAAATACATCTTTCTAGAGTGGGGGAGTCCACATTTTTGGTGTTGAAGCTGACATCGCTCTTTTACAGTATGCTCTCTTCCTATAATGCTGCAACAAACTATTGTTTATATTTGTGTGTAAGATGGGTACTGTGGCACAATTCTTAACATATTGGGATTACCTGCAGGAAGGTATGTGCCCAGCCATCTCACGTTCCAAAGCTCTGTAAACATATGAACACAGATTCCTGTTTATGTAAAGATGCATACCAAAGTCCTTGATAAGGAGGCAGTCAGCCCTCATCATCTTTTTTTCCCTACCATTTAAGATGAAAGCTGTGTTCTGTGAATGGAGAGCTTACATCATAATTCATTTTTGTAACAATCAAACTGTAGTGCCCTGCCCTTCAAAGCTAAGGATTGAGACAGATACATGTAAGTATAAGAGCAGGCTCCATGTCTGATTTATGTACATGTAAGTATCAGGGCAGTCTCCATGCCTGATTTATGTACATGTAAGTATAAGGCCAGGCTCCATGCCTGATTTATGTATGTGTATGTTTAAGGGCAGGCTCCATGCCTGATTTATGTACATGTAAGTATAAGGGCAGTCTCCATGCCTGATTTATGTACATGTAAGTACAAGGGCAGTCTCCATGCCTGATTTATGCTTTCACTGCCCTTCTAGGATGCAGCAGGACTAAACCTCCTAAAGGTGTTGGAGCTGTAACTACAAAAGTGATCCTACTTAAAGTCCTACAGTTATAGTGAGTTGTTCACACAACTGTAAAATGTATATTTTATCATGGATCACTGCTGTAGTAAAATTCTTGACATATGGGAAGACTTCCAAAGCTGTTTCAGGAAAGAGAGGAGGAAAAGCAGGATTATGTCCCTTTGGCTCTTAATCAAGACTGGGTGATGTTGGAGAGAATTTGTTGTAAAGAGTGTGATTACAAATAGTTATTTGATAGGGTATGAACAATATTGTAGTAGACGGTACATTAACAAAAGGGGGTGAATGGGGAAACAACAGAGACCAAACTGTGAAGCGTGCATCTGAAATTACCTAAAACTGAATGCTGGAAGTTAGATGCGAGGACAATGGTTATTGAGGAGGGAAGAGTATACAGGGGCAGAAAGGTTAGAAGACAGCTATATGTCAGTATTACAGAACTGTAAAGCAGCAGTTAAGTTTGTGATTTAGGCTACCTGATATGAAAGAGCAGTTGACAGAAATAAATTAAACAGCTTCTCACAGTGAACAAATTCTGATAAAAGATGAAACTGAACTACTTAACCTTATTTTATTAGTGATGTTAGTAATAACAGAATAAAATAATTATGAACAAAAACAAATCCAAACTTTTTAAATTGCTAAACTTGTACACACATCATTGTGATGGAATACATTGCATATTTCTTTTGTTCTTGCAATAAAATACTTTCAAATAATCTGTTCTAGGTATGAAGAGTACAGACTGCAATGCGAATTGCAGTCAACAGCCAACACTTGTGACATCACAGCTCCATGACCCTACAATTAACCTCCAGCAGAGGTATCAGCCTGCAAAGGACATTGACAAGGTTTGTCTCACTGATGTACCACAGGTTCCATCAGAGTATCAGAGCCGCCAAACCCCTGAATGTGACAATGGAACACCTGCGACACGTCACCTGACAGAGCATCTGCAGCCACGTGCTCAGCCTGTGAAGGTATATGATGAGCTGTCTCTCACTCCTTCTGTAACACTTCACTCAAGACACGGCTGCAGCAAGAGCTCTGAACGTGGCACAGTTGAGAGATTCCATGTATGGAAAAAAACACACAAGTGTGCTGAATGCAATAAGTCTTTCACATGTGCCAGTAGCCTGAAAAAGCATCAAGTCATTCACACAGGACTGAAACCATATAAATGTACTGAATGCTGTAAGTGCTTCACATATCTCAGAAGTCTTCAGGTACACTGTGCCACTCACACAGGCATGAAACAACATAAATGTACAGAATGCAATAAGTCTTTCACATGTCCCAGTAACCTGAAACATCATCAAGCCATTCACACAGGATTGAAACCATATAAATGTACTGAATGCAGTAAGTGTTTTGCATGGGTAGGCAATCTTAAACAGCATCGTGTCATTCACACAGGATTGAAACCATATAAATGTACTGAATGCAATAAGTGTTTCACACATGCCAGTAAGCTGAAAAATCATCAAGCCATTCACACAGAATTGAAACCATATAAATGTACTGAATGCAGTAAGTGTTTCACACGGCTAGGCAGTCTTCAACAGCATCTTGTCATTCACACAGGATTGAAACCATATAAATGTACTGAATGCAGTAAGTGTTTCACACATGCCAGTAACCTGAAAAATCATCAAGCCATTCACACAGGATTGAAACCATATAAATGTACTGAATGCAGTAAGTGTTTCACACAGCTAGGCAGTCTTCAACAGCATCTTGTCATTCACACAGGATTGAAACCATATAAATGTACTGAATGCAGTAAGTCTTTCACACGGCTAGGCAGTCTTCAACAGCATCTTGTCATTCATACAGGATTGAAACCATATAAATGTACTGAATGCAGTAAGTGTTTTGCATGGGTAGGGAATCTTCAACAGCATCTTGTCATTCACACAGGATTGAAACCATATAAATGTACTGAATGCAATAAGTGTTTCACACAGCTAGGCAGTCTTCGACAGCATTATGCCATTCATACAGGATTGAAACCATATAAATGTACTGAATGCAATAAGTCTTTCAACTGTGCTAGTGGCCTGAAAAAGCATCAAGCCCATTCACACAGGATTGAGCATTGAGTTCCTAATGGAGAGATGAAAATTCAGCAAGCAAAGGAGTAATAGTGCTGAAGTTGAATTTATCCTCAAGTCTTGGTGAGTACCTTCGTGAGGTGGACCCTGTTTTTTTTTACAAAATCTCACTAAGGACACACTGATATATAGACTGTATTTGTATAGCATATATCATGGACAGAAGTAAGTCAAAAACAAAAAAGACAGCTGGCTGCACAAATCCCAGGATAAAAAAGCACCCACTCCTGGTAGGCACACCGGTACCAGGACTGGAAAAAATGACAGTGTAGAATCCTCAAAATCTGGAAATATTCCTACAATGGGGCCAGGCCAGGCCCAGAGGAAGGATGGCCCTCCTTGTAGAAGGAAGTCGCAGTCCACAAAAAATCACAAAAACCAATAGGCCAAAGAAGAGCCATAAAGACAATAGAGTGGACTGTTGAGGATAAGAAAGAAATTATGTATTGTTACTGTTATGCAAAAAGCCTAAAATGTCCAGACAGAAAACATATAAAAAGAGATTAAAAGAGAAATTAGAGAAAAGAAAAATGCTTTTACAGGAAAAAACTGTAAGAAGCCTCAAATAAAAATGTGCGTTCATTAATAAAACAGATTTTTGAAAAACAATATATAGATCAAGAAACTTTGATCTGTTTGGAAAAAGAAGCATCTGAGGAAGTGCAAAAATGTAAACAACAGAACGTAGACATTTTTGAAAAGTATAAAAAAGAAAAAATGGACATGGGAAAGAGAGAGAGATTTGAAATGGTGCGATATTTATGCAAAGGAGAAAGACAAGTTAATTAATATAGAGAAGGCAGCCACAAAGATATTCGAAGAGAAATACAGGCAAAGGCATCTAGATATGGAAAATTTCACAATAAAAAATTAATATCACAAAGATGGAATGTGGAAGAAAGATTAGTAAAGCAGAAATGGAAGTTGAAGTTATGGACTGTCTGCAAAGGGAAGGATTCAGTGTAGAAAATCTAATGCAGAAAGCACTACAACAGGATAGAGCAATGGATATCCAAATTAAGGAGAAGCCAGTGAAACAGGAAGCAATTGGTCAGATGCCTTAAACAGGAAACCAGTATAAACATTCACTTGAAGCTAGACAGCTTGGGAAGAAACAGGAGACTGTGGAAACTCTGATGCAGTCAGTGTTCAGGAGTGACAGGCCAGTGAGTTCCCATATGACAGAGCAACCGATGGCACAGGATGAAATTGAAGAGAAGGTGCCACAGGGACATGCTATAGAACTTTCTATAGAATGCCCACAGGAAGTGGAAAACAAAGGATGTGCCCTCAGTCTGGAAGAAAATGAACTAAGGGAAGAGTTGCTTGATCTAATGGATCAGATAGATATATTAAAATCAATGAAAGAAATAGACTGCAGAAGGTCAATAAAATCCCAAAAGTCAGAAGTCTGATAAAACAAATGAACACAGTAATTAGGACTGAATATAACAATGAAGTAAACCGTAATCCACAGGATAAGCCGTAATCCACAGGATAAACACTCTGTTGCACAAGTCAGTTATAAGCAACAGTAATTTAAGATATATAATCACAGCGGAGTGACCATGAAACATAGAGTCTCTGAATCCTTTCAGCATGTACTATATATTTATTATAAAACGTATGAACAATTAAAACGGTGAACGCTTTCACATTTAAGCTTCATCAGACCTTAAAACGAACAGGCAAAGACACTAAATTTATAAAAATTCAAAAACACAATATCCAATCAAAACATTAATTCAATTAAAGTGCTAATGAATTCTTAAAAACGCAATGTACAATAAAAATAAAATGCAAGGAAAGAAGACTTTTTTAAAAACAGGGTATTAAATAAAAAAGAAAAACTTGTAGATGTAAATTTGTGAACACCTAATATAAGCATCTGTATAAATATTTATATATAAAAATATGCATCAGACATAAACTGTTATTTCTGAATTCTTCTTTCCTTTAGCAGGGGCTTAATGGAAGCCCTCTCATTGAGCCCACTACCCCTGTCTGCTCTAAGAATGATAATCCAGTTTGTTTCTCTGTATTCTGTATGATTGCTGACATCACCTCCTCTAATGGTGGGTATGAAATTCTCAATAACCCTGAATATAAAAGAATGTGCATCACCAACTTGCATGATATGTTTAGAGAGTGAATTGTGTTCAGATCTCTTCCTGATGTTATACACATGTTCTCTGATCCTATCACATAGGATCCTATTGGTCTTCCCAACATAGAATGAGCTACAAGTGACACATTCTGCTAGGTAAACCACGTTGGAAGTTCTATAAATGGCATTGGCATGAAACACAAAGTCCCTATGTAAGTCAGGGTGATAAAAAATACTGGAGGTATTAATCAGGGAGCAAAAATTGCAACCACCACATGGTAGGATAATTCCTACATCACTGTCCATATTACTATTACTCCTTTTATAACAAAGTAACCTCTTTAAATTCTTTCTATTTTTATAAAGAAACCTAGGACTGTTGCCTACGATCTCAGTGATTTCTGTATCAACTTGTAAAATAGACCAATTCTCAGAGAAGACTTCAACCATCTGTTTATTATCACTAGTATAAAAGAGGGGTATCGTAATATGACCATTATTCCCAATGGGATCTTGAGCCACCCTCCTCAAAGTCTCACAAATTCGTCCAAAATATGGGGCTGCAGAGCTCTCTCTCAGCCTCTCCAACTCTGACCAATTCTTGCTAATCTCATTATGTCTATACCCTCTCTCCAATAATCTATCCTCTAGGTTTTTGATCTCAGTCTCAAAGCCATCAGACGTGGGATTCAATCTGGATGCCCTCATGCCTTGAACTTTTATTAGATTCTGAAATACATATCCTGGGTGCATACTTGATCTAGATAAGAGTGCATTCCTATAGCATGTTTTACGCGTAACGCCAGTACTAATAGAGAAGTTACATGATTCCCTTATTAATACTGGCATTTTCCGATGAAGCTTAAATGCGAAAGCGTTCACCGCTTTATTTGTTCATACGTTTTATAATAAATACATAGTACATGCTGAAAGGATTCAGAGACTGTGTGTTTCATAGACCCAAAAAGAAAAACTGCCAGCACCAAGGAAGATCCAAAATAAGTTTTATTGTGACTGAAACTAGACCGGTTTCAGCGGCAAGGCTTTCATCAGTAGTGCAGTAAGCAAAAGCAATTCTGCATGACCTTATATAATATTAATTAATGGATTCATGTGACATCACTTCCTGAAATAATAAAACAAATAAAGTCAGAGCAAAAGCATAAATTCAAAAGTATTGGTTAGAAATAAACATATTCAAAACCTTTTTCTATTGCATATATATCTAGGATTTAAAAAAAGAAACGATTAGCTGGTATATCCATGATTATAGACAAAATTAATGAAATACATAAAAAATGTATACATACCCAAATATGAACCTGAAACATAAATCTGGGTATTAGATGTCTATTATTAGATACCAACCACAAAATCCTATGATGAGCTGGGATGCAAAAATATTAGTTATACAACTTAATGAAGTAAAAGATAAATATACATACACAATGCAAGTGGTAGTTGGTTACGAATTATAGTTTATCATTTAATCCAGGGGGGAAAAGCCCCCCAAGTTTGATAATCCACCTCTTTTCTTTGGCATTTAATATGTCATGCCAACCTGTTTTAAAGGATCTAGTGCCTATAATGTGATCAGTGATGGTAAATGTAAATTTGGCCGTTGGATGTTTGATGAAATGTCTGTATAATGCATTGGTTGGTCTCTTGTTTCTGATGTCTCCAAGATGTTCAGAGATCCTAACACGAAACTGGATAGACGTTTGGCCAATGTAAAATGCTTGACATGTACATGTGGCAAGATAAATGATCCAGTCTGAACTGCAATTGCCAAAAAATTGTATGTTATGTATTTGTCCAGTGTTCTTACTAGTGAAACTGGTGGTTTTAAAAATATAGTTGCAAAAACTGCAATGTCCACATGGATAAATGCCTACAAGTTTGTCCCCAGTTAGTGTCCTTGGAGTTAGGGTATCATCAATAACCCTGTTTTTTTTATAATGTGAAAATAATGATCCTAAGGTTTTGCCTTTCCTGTAAGAAAAATAACATCGTTCTCCAAGATAATCTTCCAACAGGGGATGTGAGTTCAATATATTCCAATGAGTATTGATTATATTTACTAAATTGGCACTGTTCCTGCCATAAGTAGCAACAAATCTACATAGATCAGATTCCTTGTTGTCAGATTTGGTATTGTATTGGAGAAGAGATTCCCTGGATTTGACATGGCTAAGTTGGACTGCTGACTCAATAGTACGTGTGGGATAACCTCTAGATAAAAATCTCTTGGTCAAATCAATTTGGTGATTATTGAGATCATCCACTGAGGAACAAATCCTTTTCATCCGCAAGAATTGTGATTTGGGTATGTTTCTGATGATATGTTTAGGGTGGAAACTGTCAGCATGCAGAAGAGTGTTATATTGTGGGAATTTTCTGTGGACGGATGTTCTGAGAGTGTTGTCTCCCTGTCGTGTTAAGTGGATGTCCAAATAACTGATTTCACTCTGATTGTATTCCACAGTAAATTCAATGCCCCAGATGTTCCCATTTAAATGTTGAATAAATTCATGGAGGTATTCCTCACCTCCTTTCCATACAAGCCAACAGTCATCCACGTATCTTCTCCATATATCAATCTCCGGTAGGTATATGTTGTGCATAGGGTCATATATAATCATTTCTTCAATGTAGCCCGTAAAAAGATCAGCATAAATGGGTGCAAAGGATGCACCCATAGCCGTGCCCTGTAGTTGCCAATAGCAGTTTTGTTGAAAATAAAAGACATTTTTAGTGAGAATGTGTTCCACCATGCATAGTAATAAAGTATTCATCCCTGGGGGGTATAAATTAGTTTTGTTTAGCCAATACTCCAAGGCCTTAAGACCCGCCCAATGAGGGATGCTGGTGTAAAGGGAAGAAACATCAAGTTTCATGGTCGCTCCGCTGTGATTATATATCTTACATTACAGTAATTAGGACTGTCCATAGAGAACCATGAGATGTAACAGAAGTAAGCAGGATATGTTATTATACAGCTAAATTAATAACTGATAAAGTTCTACCACAAGAGCACAGAGTAGTGAGGCAAAGGAAGGGGAGAAATTGAATACCATCATGGAAGAATCGAATAGAGACAAATATAAAGCAATTAAGACAAGAAGCGTCACTGTTAGAAGACTATAGAAGAGGGAATAGATCAACAAAAAATACTAAGAAAGATAGCTGTGATAAAAGCAGTGCGCAGTATTAGAACAGACCAGGATCTGTCTTGCACTATCACAAATATCAAATTAAAAATTTCAGTGCAGGTGGAAAAACTTAGAAGATACACAGATAAATAAATATAAAGGAAAAGTACAAAATAAGCAATTTAGTAATGACCCAAAAAGGTTTTATAGAGAATTGGAAACAAGGTAAAAGGAATTGAAAGACCACCAAAAAGAAGAAAAAGATGCATTTTGGAGAAGTATCTGTGAAGATCCTGTGGAATACAACAAAGATAATAAATGGATAAAAGAAGTAAAAGAAAGACTAAGAAGTTTAAAGGTACAGGATATGAAATGGGATGAAGTAACAGCCAGAGAGATTGAAACAAAGTTAAGAAAAGCCTCTAATTGGAAAACCCCAGACCCAGATGGAGTGCCCAGATTTTGGTTAAAAGTATTAACATCTTTGGATGAAGCACTAGCCATGCTTAAAAACTATTTATATGATCACCCTGAACAACACCAATCTGGCTAACAACAGGTGAAACAATACTCCTACTTAAGAGTGAACCTGCAAGCTACCCCAAAAATTATAGACCAGTAACTTGCCTTCCAAAGAGATATAAACTCTACATGGGAATTGATACTGTCATTTAGAAGAAAACTCAATTTTGTCAGTAGAACAAAAGGGCAATAAAAGAAAGTCATATGGAACAAAGGATCATTTGTTGTTAAAGCCATAGTGGAGAACTGTAAAAAGGGGAAGAATCTAAGTATGGCATGGATTGACTACAAAAAAGCATTTGACATTATCCCACATTCATGAGTAAAAGAGTGCTTAAAAATGTATAAGATACTCCCTACACTGATTAGTTACATTACAGTGACCATGAAACAGTGGCAAACCACTTTGCAGTTAAGCCATGATAAAGGACAAGTTATTCCAGGGATAAAAATTCAAAGGGGGATATTCAAGGGTGACTCTGTCACCGCTGCTCTTTTTTCTTGACCTTAACCCATTAAGCTATCAACCTAATAGATTAGGTCATGGCTATAATGTGGTTCCCAGAAAACAACAAAGTGGAAAGACTTCTCGTCATCTTTCTGTAGATGATTTAAAACTGTATAGCTCATCGGATGAGGAACTGAAAGCACAACTGCAAGTGCTTAAAACTTTTGCAGGTGATAAAAGAATGTTGTTTAGTCTTGATAAACATGCAAAAGCAACCTATAAAGCAAATAAGCAGCAGCACCAAGAAAACATCAATTTGGGAAAGGATTGTGATATAACAGAAATTGAGTAAGAGGGAGTGTATAAATAGTGAGCAATTCATGAAGGATCAACACTACATGAACAAATGGGAAGCTATAAACCAATTTGCTCTTCTTGTCCTAACTTACAGGTTTGGAGTGAGTGACTGGCTTCAAAAGGTGTTGGATAGTTTGGACAGGAAGACAAGAAGGATGTTTCATGCTCATCAAATAATTTGTAAAAAATCAGTGCATACCAAGATTATGTATTCCTCGTTCTGAAGGAGGTCGGGGCCTCCTCAAAATGGATTGCATGTATAGATTTGCAGTGGTGGGACTGCATACATATTTGTTGTCCTCACAAGACCCAAATGTAGTGAAAGTTTTGAAAGATGAGGAGAATAAGTCTAAGATGACTTCCCTGCTTAGTTTAGCAGAAGCACATCAGCGTCAAGCAGGAATGGAAATCAAACCAGAAGTAGATAAAAATCATGCAGCAACTGAATGTGCCAAAAAGCAAAAGAAAGAATATAAGGTGAAGGATCAGATGAGAAGGCAAGAAATGTGGAAAATGCATAAGTATAGTAGGAAATATAGAAAACTCTTCGAACAACCTCTTGTTTATCAGGATCAAATGCAGGAATAGTTAAGGAAAGATGAATTTAAACCAAAAGATGAAAGGATAAGATAATGGACTACATACACATTGGTTTACAAAATCCATTGAATATGTGGGAGAATCAGAAAAATGTAGGTTTTGTAAAACAGAATTGGAAACAATTGCACATCTTGTTGCTAGTTGTGATATACTAATGGCAGAAGGACTCTATACTGAAAGGCATAGTAATGTGGTAGGACTGTCGCACTGGGGATTGTGCAAACATAATAATATTGAGGTAGCTGAAAAACACTGGAAACGTGAGCCACAAAGCATTGTAGAAAATAATGAAGTTTATATCACATGGGATCACCAAACAGTTCAAAAAATAGCTGCAAGAAAAACAGATGTAGTAGGCTATGAAAAGAAGACAAAACTAGCATTTATCATTGAAATTGGTGTACCCTGTGACTACCGTGTCTTATGTACAGAGGGACACAAAGTCATAAAATGCCAGGATTTGCAGACAGAAATGAGGGCAGTGTGGAGGAAGAATACCCGGATAGTTCCAATAGTAGTAGGAGCAATGCGTCTTATAACGAAAGAATTTACAATCATACTTAGATATGTCACTGATATATGTAACTCTGTACGATTTGCAGGAGTCATTACTGTGCACATAGTGGTGCTATGAAGAGCACTTCTGACTAACATCAAAGTCTGAAACAATACTAATTTCTTAAACTTTAATCATGTTTGTACTCAGGAGTGGGGTACATTTCCATCATGGTATTAGAAACCCAAAAGACTTGGAGACATTAAAAAAAAAGAGCAAAACCATATAAATTTACCGAATGCAGTAAGTTGTTCAGAAACCTCAGCAATCTTTGGGATTATGTCATTCACAGGGGATTGAAGCAGTATGAATCTAGTGAGTTCAGTAAGTGTATCACACATCTCAGCAATTTACAACAGCGTCATGCCACTCAGTGGGAATAAACAAAATAAATGTATGAAATGCATTAAGTGCTTCGTGCATCTTAGCAATCTTGGACAGAATCATGACACAAGTACTCTTAGACATGTGACTGACTCTTCAGTTTTCATTTGCTGGCAGGTATTTTAAATTGTATATATTGATGTGATTGTAGCAGTTGTTCCTTTTTTACACTGAGGAAGTGTCCTGTGAGACTTAAGCTTTGTGTTTTATTCAGTTTTATTAAAGGATTTTGAGACATTTGCATTGCTGTTTTTTTCTTTTTGCCTACTGTTTGACTTTTGCTCAGAAACTGTAATTGCTTTTGTACTGAACATTTCTTCCTCTCCCCATGGTGTTGCAACCTGTGTTTAGTCTATGTATGTAGCAGAGCTGTGGGTGATGCAGCCTTTAACATCAAGGAGTGCAGGTGGGGGCTTGCACCCCTGCAGAAATACTATTTTTGTTGTTTACTTTTGGATGCTGCTCACATTTTTCACTCATTTGTGATCATAGTTGTATGAGGTGACCACAAGTGAGGCAAAAGCTTGTCAGGGAGCCACTGCAGACATTTTTCACAGAAATTCAATTCCAGCAGTTCTTTTAAGTTCAGGTACTCAGAAGCAGTGTTCTCCCTTCTTATGTGATTCTCTGCATTCCTCTTGTGAAGATGTCCAGGTCTTCTCACATACAGTCATCAGCATCTCATTGCTTCCTGCACTACTCCACCCCAATCCGGTGATCAAGGTCATAGTTTCCATCAGTGAAACGCCAACATTTCCAATTGGAGGAGCTACATACGTCTATCTTGTATGCCACATAATTGGACATTCAAGTAATCTATGCAGGAATCCTGTCGGCCAATATATCACTTGGCTAACATTTTACATTTTCAAACTATTTATGTCCTGTTTTAAAGCAGCAGTTTTCTGCATTTTTCCACTATATGTATACACCATCCTGGTGAGAACCACCAAACTGTATTACATTAACCTCCCTCTAGCTTGATATCATTGGTCTCAGGCCACTAGATGGGCTGTGAGCCCTAGACAGGCCTTCTGCATTATGGTGAATCAAGCCTAGTCTGTGTTGCACTGAAATATTTAAAGGCTGCAACCAAAGTGCCCACCTATGGAGTTTTATTTTCCCACTCTGTTGTCTTTTCAGCCCTAACACATACATAGGTTCATAGGTTGATACAGTAAACCATCAGTTAACTGGAACTCAAGCAACCAGAAAAAATTGAAGAAATACATGATAGTATGAACATTTCAGTTTTTCATGTAATGCACGTTCTGTTTTCCCCCGCAAAAACATACCTTACGTTTTTATAGTTTGAGTTTTAATAAGGAAGATGCAAATAAATTCTTTCACTCCCAATCCTGAGAATAAGGCAAACCAAACAAGTCAAATCGCTAAAATGTCAACACTTGCTCCATACTCGCTCTGTCAGTTTGCATCAGATTCCACATTTTCTCTCCAATCTCTCTCACACACACAGTCTCTTCAGCTTTCATACATGCATTCACTCACTCTTTCTCTGATCTCTCACACACACTCTTCAGCTTTCATACATCTTTCCAATCTCTCACACACAGTTGCTTCTGCTTTCATACATGCGTTCACTCTCTGTCTCTTTCTATTCAATTCATTCAATTCCAATCCACTCAGTGTGCCACTGAAAACCGTTCCACTCGCCATGCTTTCTAGTGAAAATATAAGTTTAAAATATTATTATTCCAGCCAGGCCTTCAGTTACTGTATTTCAATATTAAAAGCAAATCAATACAGTGCTTATGGTATGGTATAGTATAGGGTATAGTGTTTGTCAGGTCTGTTTTTATTAGTAATGCTCAAGCAACCAGAAACTACACTTATCTGGCATCTACAAATCCCCATTGGTGCCAGTTAGCTGAGAGTTTACTGTAGAAGGTTACTAAGCTAATGGCCCTTACAAGCCTAGCCAAGTTCAACTTTTGTTCCCTTAAGGGTCTAGAGATATGGTCTATGTTATAAGCAGATCTAAATTAGCACAGACTGCCCCTATTTAAGAGGGACATGGGTGAAACTCCTGGGGTGAATTTGCAGTTTCCCATCCAGTCATTCAAGTTGTGCTTAAAAGGGATAACAAGGGGCTCTGTTTAACCTTTTTAGAAGTTTATTCCAGAGGAGAGGCAACCTCTGGGAGACATATCTGTCTTCCCAGCAAGTCCTGTAATGTCACATGCTAGGTGGGGTCCATAGAGCAAGTGAATAGTGTAGCATTTGATTTACAATTGTGCAGCATTTCCATTAAGGGAGGATCAGAGGTTGCTCTGTATGCAAGGCAAAGGTCACTTCTGAGTAGTCTATACAATGCAGAGTATAGTGAAAGTGATTTTACTCTGTCCACATAAGATATGCTGACGACCCTGAATTTAATTTGTGAGGAACCTTTGAGGTCTCTCTAGTTGCTGCAGCTGCCTGTTTAGATACATAACAAAGGGAGCATTGTACTATTGCCATTGGCCTGATGAGGGGAAAGTACAGGGGAGTTGTAACCTCTTTTGTTCTGGAAGCTATGCCTTTGCTTATGAGGTGAGCAATGTAGAAGGCCTTCCTTACCACCGTGGAGATGTGGTGATGAAAAGTAAGGTTGCTGTCAACCTATGTGCCCAAATCTCTCACCACTGATTAGAGCCTAGGGTGTTGTTAGTAATATGGTAATCTGCAGGGACATCACCTATGCCAAAGAGTACAATAATGCATTTTTTGTATTGAGTTTAAGACCATGACTTTGGTACCAGTCATTCACGTGTGTTAGTCCTTCTTGTAAAATGTTGTCATCATTTGGGAACTCAATGACTGCTCCTTGTTTGCAGTCATCAGCAAACTTTGTTAGCCACAGAACATTTGTTTTCCTGTACTTCTTGAAGTAGATTCCAAACAATAGGGGCCCCAGCACTGATCCCTGTGGAACACCACTGGTAACAGGTCTGGTGGTGGAGATGTAGTCCCCTATTTTGACTGTATGTGTTCTGTCAGTGTGCCAGTTTGCAACCCACCTGGGTGAGTTTTTCAGTGATGCCCAAGTGGGAGATTGTCAAAGGCCTTGGCCAAGCCTAGGTCAGCCATATTCACAGATCTGCCTTTGTCCAGGGCTTTGGTAACAGTCTTGATGACCAACAGGTTCACCAGGCAGGATTTCCCTCTAACAAAACCAAACTGGATTGAGTCAAGTGTTTGAAGGTCTCCTATATCCTTGTTGATAAGGCCCATGATGACTGTCTCCATGGCCTTGCAGATAAGGCTGGTTAGGCTAATGGGTCAATAGCTCCCAGGGTTGGTGGATGCACCCCACTTGTGCTAGGGGATGACGGTAGCTGTTTTCCATTCAGCACAGACAAAACCAGTAATTAGCCTGTGGTTGAAAAGAGTACCCATTGGTATTGCTAACTACTGTTTTAAACCATTGAGGATGCAGCCTGGGATGTTATCCGATCCCATAGATGCTGTGTTTTTGGCCTTTGAGAGTGAGGTTAAGACCTGCTGTTTAGCGATACAAGGTGGAAAATAGGTGGTAGGAATGTTTTGGGGTATATGTGGTAGGCACAGGGGGAGTTTTCACTGAACCTATCCACTAGCAGGCTGGCTATTTCCACTGGTTTAGTATATGTGGTACCATTCAATACTAGTTCACTGCAAATCTGGGCTTTTTCTTTAAGGTTTTGGATGTAGCTAAAGAATGCCCTACAGTTAGCCTTACCTAGGGATGCTAATCTAGATTCCCAGTTAGCTTTAGAGTATTTTACAAGATGTCTTATTTGCTTGTTTAAGCTGAGAAGGGTGTACTTCCAATTCTGAAATCTGTCCTTGCTCTTACATAGCAATTTCTTCCTCTGATTGTATAACTTATTTATGGTGGATGTTCACCAGGCAGGCTTGTTTTTTCTTGAGGATCTTACTTTGCTCCTATCAGGAACAGCTGAGTTAATTCAACTGCACAGATGTTTATAAAATGCATTGGTATATATCCCAGTATAGGTGTCCTTGCTGTCAGTGGGGACAGGAGCTTTGGCACTATTAATGCCTTCTCGTAAGAGGCTGTAGTGGGCTTTGGAGAAATTTTTTTGCCTAATTTCTCCTGGAGGGTGTTGTTGTTACTTTGAAAGAGACTGATTTATGTTCAAACTTCACCTGGTAGGCCTGTACACTTGTGGTGGTGCACCATTCTACCATGTTGGTGAGTACCAAATCTAGAAAGTTTGGGCCCCTTATGTGGGTGCCAACAATTTGCTCCAAGGCATTTGAGTTAACAAAGTCCAAGATCCCTTGGGCAAGTGTGTTTGTACATGAATAATTTACCCAGTCTGTGGACAGGTAGTCAGTCGCCCATGACCAGGGTATTTGGTTGCATTTTGAGTGACTCAAGTAGATCCAGGTAGACAGTGTGGATGTCATGGTTCATGGAGGGAAAACTATAGCTGGTGATAACTTGGAGAGGGATCTTTCGTATAGTTATTTTCACATGGAGTAACTTTATGGAATCATTCTGTTTAACCAATCTGGAGGTGTATTTATCTTTGAATATTGATACTCCTCCTCCTTTAGTTTTCAAGTGTTCATTTTATGGTCTGAATGTGACTACACAGATGTCTGCGTCTTCCTAGGTGAGAAGTTCTTCCAGTGAGTGCAGTTTCAAATTTAGATTCCTATGATTTAGCAGCATAGCCCTAAGGTTATTTTTTGAAGATATTTTTATGATAGGAATTTTGTTTTTGTGACATTGCCTAAAAAGGCACTATGGAGAGGCAAGAGCCTTAGCCAGTAGCCAAAAGCCCAGAGGTGACAGGTGGAGGCCATCTGTGGCAAAGCATCAAGGTCTATCAGCCATATCATCGCAGGCTGATAGGTACTAAATCCCCTTAGAATGACACCAAAAATTAAGTCAACTGTTGAATTCAGACATTTTTTTTGTCTGTGTTGAGGTACCATCCTAGGTGAAGGTAGAATGCTGTTTAAGGCTGGGGACACACCTACCTGGGGCACATAATCAGAGAGCTCAGTTATGTCTCTCTTCATATAGTCCAGCGAGGTATGTCTCAAGTCGTTCAGACAAACATGGACTATGACAGAGTCACAACAGTGCCTGTTGAGCGAGAGTTGAGTGCGTGTATTATGTGGCAGATCCTGGCACCTAACAGACAGCTGAATGTGACCTTTTCCTTATCCAACCTAGTGAGTGAGACATCTGTGTGTCTCACAGTGGAGTCACCTATGACTAAATAATTTGATTTTGTATCTTGCTTTAGGGACATGATTGGTGAGACACTGGTGCGTGCGTTTGTATGTGTACTGTGATTTGCTGGAAATGTGTTAAGTGAATTGTGGTTATGTTTGGGAGGTCTCTGCTCTCCAGGTAGGCTACTAATGGGAATCTCTGCATTTGTTGACTCAGGATGCCCATGTCAATCAGGTTGGCTGGAGAAATGGTGGGAAATGTTTCATTCATGACTCTAGGTGAAGTACTGCGGTCAGTAACAGGAATGAGACTGGAAGGACCTGTTATGGCTAAGCAACAAGAAGTTGTAAACTGCGAGGGGCTTAATTGATAAGACTTGTGGAGGAACCTCAGAGGCTCAGCTGAGTGTCTAACTGGCCAGTTGGAAACCACTGATGGAGTACAAGCAGTTGACTAAGGGAAAATTATCTAAGAATTTGCGTCTATATCTGCCAATGGTATCCCCCATTGTGTGGTAATGAACGTGCAGTGTGTGCCACACAAGCCTGAGCTAATGTGGGCAACAAGTAGCAACAAAATGAAACTAATTTCAAACACTCTAAACAGTAGTAGCACACTAGACTGGGCCCTGGACCAACAATCACCACTCAGATAGGTCCTTAGCTACACTCTAATCTCACTAGGGTGTACTGGAGGCCTTGTTTTGTGGAGGAAAGCTGGATTAGTGCCCAAAAACTGTAAAAACAGACTGGGTCAAGCAAATCTGAACCAAGTCTGCGGTAGGCTGAAAGTGAAGGAAACAGCAAAAATACAGTAAAATAGAGTTAAAAAATAACAGCACACAGTAAAGTACAATGCAAGAAGTACAGATGAAGTAAAATGATACTTATTTTGTGGTACCAGCCAGTGGATGCTTTAGATACCACAGGGGATTGATTATTTTTCAGTAGCAGACAGTGGATGCTTCATATCACACAGGAGATTGATTGCTTATTGCTAACCTGTAAATTAACCAAAGAGAGCCCAAGACTGAGACTTATTCCAGCAAGTGTAAATTCTAAGCCAAGAAGTTAATACTTCAGTGACACTAGTGTCCTCCTGATTACTTAGTATTACTTTTAACAGTGGAATAATCAGTTGCAGTTCTACTCAGTTTTTGACAAAAAAAAAAAACTTGTGGGATATTCTTCCTCATCAAAGTTCTGTGATCATACCGTCTCTAGATCTATGTCTGTGCATCAGTATATACAGTAAAAGGCTTGCTAAAATCTGAAGAAACTATGATATCCACTGAACATTAATACTTCTTTCACCTGCTTAAAGCATTCTCTCCTTTACTATCGAATTTTAAGGGGCATCTTCCCTTTTGCAAGGTTTATATGAGAATACACTATTGCTGCAAAATGGCTACAGATTTTCAATAATGTTAAAAATGAACCAGCTGTCTGTTGCTATAATGCCTGGAGCTGTACTGAACAAGTGCCAAATCTTCTTGAACTTTTCAGAGTAAAAGCCTTGATTTTGTAATTTTGTGATAAACGTAGTTTATTATGTATTGTATAGTGAGCAGCAAATATAATGAAAATAGCAGCATACACTGGAGGTAGCTATAGTCATGTATATTACTGAAACCATCTGAAACGACAGTGCTAATGAACTGAAACTAACTGAAGATTTTGTAACTGAAGATTGTAAACTGAGTATTAGGACTTCAGTAGCTGTGAAGACTAAATTAAACTGACCTTTTATAACTCTGAACTCATGACGATTTCTTCAGTATTTCTCCCTGGCCTCTGCTGAAAATAGGCTCTGTCATAATCAGACTTTCCCAGTCAACAGATGTTAAATAAATTTCTCTGTAGTTTCTGCAACTCAGAATTTCTGAACTTCTAAATGGACCTCTGTCTTGAAAGTATCTCTCTTGGTACCAAAATTTCCTACCCATCTTTACATGCCTCCTTAACCTTGGCTTTGAAGTCTTGTACCATCTAAATAAGATATTGCAGGTACCTGCCTCTGATCTGTCTGTTTTTGTATCTTCTGCAAGTTCTTTAACACACAACAAAATGTTCCAGAGATTCTCTTTGCATGACTTATCCTTATCAGTGCTGTGACTTGAGGCCATTTACTGAAACATTCCTTTTCATTAAAGCTGCACTTAACTTGAAACTCCATGTAAAAATGTGAAACACAAAATGTTGATATTGACCTACTTTAACATAGCTGTATTTCTAGGCCTATACAGTGAAAATGCTGTACTTGCGCAGAGTTTATTCTGCCAAAACTGTTTAGCACTCTGCTAGCCCCAAGAATGCCCACACATTCTGCTTTGTGCCAGGAATATGCTAGTTTCCTACAGCTTCAAGTTTTTCTTTCTGTTGTCTAACAGTCCCCTGCTATTCACATGCTCTGAATATTTTACCTCTGTCTTGCTAACATGCTCTTAGAGGGATTAACAGTCAACCTTGTTTGTCTCAGAATGTCCAATACAGTTGTACCTTAGCTAGTTGGGAGCCCCAATCCAATGAATGTGTTATCGCATTGTTCATAGGTTGGTACTAGGCTATCAGCCCTAGGGCGTATACAAGCCTAGCCATAACAATTCCCTGGCTATTTCTTCCCACATTATTTACTTTCCTGGACCCCTGTCTAGCAGGGTGACTGACGTGATCCCTGGGGTGAATTTCCTTTCTCCCATCCAGTCGTCAAGGTTCCTCTTGAAGAGGTCCAAAGAGGCACTCTGCTTGACATGTATGGGCAATCTATTCCAGAGTCTGGGGAGTCTCTGGATCAGGAACCTATCCCTCCAGCATGTTTTGTTTATTGTGATGACAAGGTTTAGATCCCTGGAGCGTAGCTCTGAGGGATTGGGATTTCTTTATGTAGCATGTCCAACAGCTCTGGGTTTGACATGGCCTTGTATGTTAAGCAGAGATCGCCTCTGAGTAGACGATATGCGACAGAGTATAGCTGGAGTTTTTTAAGGCGGTCAGCGTAGGGCATCTGCTTTAGGCCTGTGATTCTTTTAGTGAGGTATTTCTGAGGCCTTTCCAGTTGTTGCAGATGTCTTGAGAGGTACATACCAAATGTGGCGTTGTATTCTATAATGGGTCTAATGAGGGATGAGTACAGTGGGACAATGACCTCCTTTTTTCTGGATGAAAAGCCCTTTGTGATGAGGTGTGCCACATAGAAGGATTTTGGTTATCGAAGGTGAGACCACTGTCCACCTGTGTCCCTAAGTCTCTTATCACACTTTCTGTGTTTAGTGTACTGCCACCTATATGGTAATTCATGGATACATGTTTTTTCCCAAAGGGGATAACAATACATTTCTTGGCATTGAGCTTGAGCCCATGGCTCTGGCACCAAGCATCTGTTTCTGTAAGACCCTTTTGTAGAGTATCCACATCATTTGGGGATTCAATAATGGCTCCCAGTTTGCAGTCATCTGCAAACTTTGTTAGCCAGAGTCCCTTAGTGTTGACCTGTACTTCAGAGAAGTAGATGCCAAACAAGAGCGCCCCAGGACTGAACCCTGAGGTACTCCACTTGTCACTTGTCTGGAGCTGGATTTGGAGTCGGCTACTTTTACAGTGTGGGTTCTGTCAGTAAGCCATTTAGCAACCCATTGGGTGACATAGGGATTAATGCCCAACTTAGTAAGTTTATCTATGATTCCAGAGTGGGGATGGTGTCAAAGGCCTTGGCAAGGTCTAGATAGGCTGTGTGGACCACCTTACCCTTGTCCATGGCTCTGGAGACTGATTCAAAGAAGTCAGTCAGGTTCAGGAGACAAGATCGGCCCTTCACAAACCCAAACTGGGTGGGGTCCAGTGTTTGAAGGTTGCCAATGTCTTTGTTTATAAGTTCCATGATAATACGCTCCATGGCCTTGCAGATAAGGCTTGTCAGACTGATGGGATGGTAGTTTCCGGGATCCAAGGTGGATCCCCCCTTGTGGATTGGGATAACTGTAGCTCTGCCACTCAGTGGGCACGAAACCTGAGGTGAGGCTATGATTAAACATGACACTTAGGTGAGGTGCCAGTTCATATTGTAGTTCATGTAGTACACAGCCCGGGATGTCATCTGGTCCCATGGATGCTGTATTCTTGGCTTTAGAGAGTGTGTTTTGTACCTGTGTGGACGTTATTACTGGAATTTGGCAATCTTCCGGTATTGAGATGGGCCATTTAGGGGGTGAGAGGGGGGTGAAGTTGGCACTGAATCGATCTGCCAGGATATTGGCAATATTCTTCGGATCAGTATATTTAATGCCATTGTGTTTTAGTTCAGAGCAGATATGAGCATTGCCATTTAGATTCTTGACATAGTTATAGAACGCTTTGTGGTTGTCTTTGGAATCTTTGGCAATTTTATTTTTGTAACTAGCTTTGGAGAATTTTATGAGGCATCTCAGTTTCTTACTGAGGCTAGTAAGGGAGTTTTTTGCATCCTGGGATTTTCCTCTTTTCTGCAAAAGTTTCTTCCTTTTGTGGTAAAGTTTGTTTATGGCAGGGGACCACCAGATTGGCTTCCTTTTTTTGGATGAGAGCATTTTGGCTCTATTTAGGATGGCACAATTCATGCATGAGTTGATGTGCTCATACAGTGCCTTAGTGTAGGATTCAGCAGTTGAACTTTCAGTTCCCGTCTGCATGGGTGTCATGAAGTTTGTCACTTCTGACTTGAGTAGCATGAAGTTGGCTTTGGAGAAGTTTTTTATGGTGGTTTCTTTACTGGGGGGTGGGGGTGAGATGTGGATGTTAAGGGTGATTAGCTTATGGTCAGACCTGACTAACGAGGGGGTGACCATAGGTATGGAGTATTGATTTCCCATGTTGGTAATGACCAGGTCTAGGATATTGGAGCCACTGGTGGGACTATGGATTAGTTGATCCAGGGTGTTGGAATTTATGAATTCCAAGAACCGTTGCGCAAAAGTGTTGGGACATGGGTAGTTTTCCCAGTTAATGGCAGGGTAGTTAAAATCACCCAGTATTAGGGTGTTTGGTTCTATCTTAATATTTTCCAGTATGTTTAGAAAGGTGTAGTGAGAATCTTGGGGTATGATGGGGGATCTGTAGCAAGCTACAATTTGGATTGCAGTCTTACCTAGTGTTAGTTGCACTTGGAGAATTCCAGACACATTGTGTTGGCCAACTAGCCTGGTGGTGTGAATATCCTTGGTGAATATTGACACTCCTCCACCTTTAGTGTTTCGGTCCGGGTTTGGTGGCCGAAAAGTGTGGTAAGAGTTGTAGCCTGGTATTGCAGGGTGTTAAATAAAAACAAAGATAACAACACAGGAGGCTCAGATGCAAAAGTTTACTAGTGTACACCAGGAGGCAAAAAACGTACAAGTACAGAATTTTGTCTGACATGATGCAGGAAGTACAGAATATTTTATAGTGTTTACATTCAGGTTTTGCCCACCTTACTGACGTGGTTAGTCACAGGGCATCTACATCACTTTTACTAACAGTATTCTATTCATAAAGATTGCTGATGTTATATTTTTTTAAAAAGCTTTCCCTTGGGAATAATACAGCCTTGCAAAGCACCTGGTCAGTTATAATGTCTTTCTGTAAATGCTACTCCTTCAAGGTTTGAGGCCTGTTTGAATACAATAGTTGGTTCAGTCTTGTAATACACTTCTTTGTTCTTCTTGCAACATTCTTCCAACAGCTGTGTCTTATCTTGGTAACATTTACAAGGCCAATTGTCCCAGAGGAAGGAGAAGAAGATTTTCAATGCTTTATACATTTAATTTCCTGACCCAGCAGATAATCATTAGTGAAAAACATAAGCTTGCTGAGCTGGCTACTGCCAGGGTCAGAGTTCAAATACACTGCAATTCCAAAGCTTCAAGCAATTACATGTAAAATCATTCTTATTGCCATATTATTAATAGAATAAAATGCATTATATACTATTTGCTTTTTAACTAGCACTTTATATATGTTCAAATACATATTTTTCTAACATTTTCCTCCCTTTTAATACTTTTATTCTGTTCTGAAATATAAACAATGTCATTTCGTCCCCTAGCCTTTTCCTTTAAGGACTTTCAACCAGGCAAGTCATTTAGTTTATACTTCGGAAAGAATCTCATCTGAAATTAATTTTTCTAACTCAATGTCTTGGTACAAAGTTTCAGTTACAGATACATCAATAAAATCTTTGATTAATCTTTTCATGCAGGGAATCCCACAACAGACACATGCTCCTAATAGGAGCAGACCCACACAAATAGCAATCAAGATGTTCATTAGGATAGAACCCCACCCACCAAACAGACTCTGGAAAAAGTTTGTCAGTGGGTTTGGGCCTGGTTCAGTCATGGCCGATATCTGCTGTATTACCTGTAGGTGTTCATTAATTTCATGTCGGTTGTCTGGTATAAACGCACAGCATTCTTCTTTGATAAGCGCGCACGTACCACCTCTCGCCGCTAGGGTGAAGTCAAGAGCCATTCGATTTTGTAGCACAACAGTTCTCATTGCCTTCAGTTCATCAATCACTAGTTCGAGAGCAGAAAAAGTTGCATTACTCATTACTTCGAGAAGTTTCGACAGCTTTCTCAACTCCCAGATCAATTTGACTGCTCCATATGCTGGAAGTATTCCAGCCCAGGATATTACACTGTCACTCAAGTCCATATGAGTCAATTTTTCTTTGTTTTTTACGGAATGATGGTCTTTCCAACCAGCTTCGATTTGTCCCATTGGATTTACAGGTTTTCCGATTGGACCTTCAGGTTTCCGGGCTACATCTCTCACATTTCGTATCTTACCTAGAGGTAATTCTGCAGTATGTCTTATGGCCGGAACCAGATAATCCAAAAAACAACTGCCGGACCAATTCTCAGGTAGCCATTTGTATGCTTTTTTTCCCACAAACAAAATAACAGTTTTCTACTTTAGTACTGATGCGGGTTAATTCTGAATGAAACATTTTCTTGTCTATAATAGACAGTTGTTTATGTAAAACAGGATTTCTCTGCACATCACTTAATGTTGTTTTCATTAAACTCAAATATGAATCATAATTCGTATTACAAACAGTGCCTCTAATCTTTAACTTTAATGTAGCATTTATAAGATATGGTTATATTACAGTTACTCCAACCCACTTGGTGTATCATTCTTATAAAAACATACAATTCCCTTCTGTGTAATAGGCAAATACAATGCAATTTTGTCTTGTGATCTTACAGATCCTGTATCAAAAAGTAAATTCTCCCAAGTCTCATTTATCCCCAAGGGGACAGCGGACATTAACAGTCCTCCATATGCTGTTGGTATAGCAGTACAAACCCAGCAATTTGAAATGTTCATAGTCTCTACATATACACGCTTCATAGCTAGGTATGTGTTAAAGTTTGGATGCCAGTCTATAGACAGTTCATCACGCCTCCACTTTCACTTGTGTGGTTACATGTAGGAAAAACCACAACAAAAGGAAGGTCATCACAATCATAGTCAATAAATGCATAGTCAACAAGATGATTAAACAACATCTTTGGGGTTGATTTGTATTTTTACTCGTTTTGCTCTTGGCCATCCTGCCTTTGTTGTGTATCAGTCCCAAAGTGTTTATCAAGTTGAAAATTCTTTACCGGTTTACAGTGCATCAGATGGACCCAGGATGTCCTCTCAGCAACTTTGACTGCAGTAGGCATTGCCAGCAGTACCTGGTACAGTCCTTCCCACTTTGGACTCGCCCAATTCTTCCTCTTCGTAACCTTCAGCCACACCCAGGTCCCCAGAGTCAGCACTGCTTCTAGCGGTCCGGTCTGTCTTTTATGTGAAAAAGAGTTCAACTGCAAAACAGTTTTATTTGTTAACAGTTTTCTCATATAGCTAGCTAATGAGCTGTCAGCCTCTAGTTCTGCAGGCATGAGAGCTTTCCACTGTGGCACATAATATGCCCTTCCAAATATAATTTCAAAGGGAGTCAAACCCTTTACATTTGGAACTGTTCTCATGTTCAGCAGTGCAAAAGGCAGACAGCAAATCCAGTTTTTTTGTGTCTCACTCACTAGCTTCCTCAATTTGTTTTTTAGAATTCCATTGTACCTTTCCACCAGTCCTGCAGACTGTGGGTGGTAAGCTCAATGATTCTTTAAGGAGATTCCAAAGAATCTCCCATGCTGGTGAATCGTCTGATTAACAAAATGTGTCCCATTGTCACTATAAATCCTTTCCGGTATGCCAAATCTGGGAATTATTTCTTTTACTAGGGCTTTTGCCACGGTTGCTGCATCCGGATTTTTAGTTGGAAAAGCTTCTACCCATTTGGAAAACATATCTATAATTACTAAACAGTATTTTTTCCCTTCACATTTATTCAATTCTATGAAATCCATACAAATAGTGTGGAACGGATATGGTGGTGTAGGAAAACTCCCTTGCTTGGGTTTGAATGCCCCTTGTGCTTGATGTTTGTTACAAATATGGCATGCTGCACAAAATTTCTTTGTATAATTTATGAATCCGTATGTTTGGAATATTCGATTTACTAACTGTACCATCCCCCCTGTTGAGACATGGCACTGCCCATGGCTCAACAAAGCTGCATATCTAAATAAATTAGACGGTAATATTGTTTTTTCTCTTTGGAGACATACAGTCCATTTTCGAGGATTGCACCTCGCTTTCTCCCATTTTGTTTCTCTGCTTTCGTAGTTAGTGTCTGCATTGTTTTTAGCATTTCTAGATCTAAAATCTCAGAGGGTTGTAATTCCTCGGTTAAAAGTAAAGTTTCTGAGTCTGAGGCTGCTTGCTTTGCAGCTGCATCAGCTTTTGCATTTCCTTTTGAAATTCTATCCTGTTGTTTTGTATGAGCTAAACATTTACAAATAGCTACTTTAGTAGGTAACTGAATAGAATCTAATAAGTTCAAAATAAGTTGCGCATGATTAATCGGTTTGCCATTAGATGTTATCATTCCCCTATTTTTCCATTGTTGCGCAAAAACATGCACTGTAGAGAAAGCATACTGACTGTCAGTATATATGTTCACACATTTATCTTTCGCTAGAGTGCAAGCCCGTGTTAAGGCTATCAGTTCTGCTGCTTGAGCAGGTAGGTTATGCTGTAAAGGTTGGGCTTCTAAGATCTCTGTATCTGTAACCACTGCATACCCCACTAGATTTTTCCCTGTAGGACCCCTTCTGCATGAGCCATCCACGTAAAACGTCACCTCGGCATCATCCAAGGGCATATCAGTGAGATCTTGTCTGGGCAAAGTTATTTGCTCAGTTTCCTGCAGGCAACTGTGCGGTGTGCCATCCACAGGGGTTGGAAGTAATGTTGACGGGTTTAATGTTGTACAACGTTCAATTACCATATGAGGTTGGCTCAGCAGTATGGTCATACATGAAAGATGTCTAGCAGGAGATAGATATGCTATTTTTTTTTGCAGTAAAATTATCGCAACTGCATGAGGCACTCTCAGTGTGAGAGGGTGGAATAACACCACTGAGGCCGAAGCCTGTACTGCCATTGCAGCTGCGACCACTGCTTGCACACAGTGAGGCAACGACAGCCACTGGGTCTAACTGTGATGAATAGTAAGCTATGGGGCGTTGCTTATCCCCATGCTGTTGCGTCAGAACTGACGTCATGTATCTGTGTTTACAATCTATGGTCTGAAAGAATCTTTTGTGGTAGTTCAGAAGTCCTAAAACTAATGAAGAAGCTATCAATTGTTTTAGTCTGCAGAAAGCTGTTTCTGCTTCGGGTGTCCATTGTAATATATCTTGTGCTGCCATTGGTGTTTTATATATTAAATCAGCCAGTGGAGCAGATTCTAAGGCATAGTTTGATATCCAGCTTCGACAAAAATTAGTTGTTCCCAAGAAGGACATCATTTCCTTCTTGGTCGCTGGTTTAGGTGCTTGTAAAATTGCTGTTTTTTTGTCTTCGTCTAATATTCTACCTTCATTGGATATTACATATCCTAGGTATCTGACTTGTTTTTTTCATAGTTGTAACTTACTCTTGTTTACTTTGTGTCCTTGTGCTGCTAAAAATTTCAATAATGCTATCGTATCCTCCCTGCATTGATGCTGGGTGGGGGCTGCTAGCAAAATGTCATCTACATAAAGTAGAATCTGACTACCTCCTGGTGGGGTAAACCCTGCCAGGTTGCTTGCCATTTCTTGTGCAAATATCGTTGGACTTTCACAATATCCCTGCGGTAGCCGAGTATAGGTGTATCTTTTACCCTGAAATGTAAATGCAAACCAATACTGGCTATCAGGATGTATAGGTATTGAAAAGAAAGCATTGCTTATGTCTACTACAGTAAAATATTTTTGTTGTGGCTTTAAATCGTTCAACAAGGTGTGTGGGTCTGGCACCGTAGGTGCTGTAGGTATTATTGCATTGTTTACCATCCGCTATACCCCGTTTGCTTTTTTAACAGGAAATAGAGGGGTATTACATGGTGAATCAAGAGATTCTACCAGTACTCCTTCCTTGAGTAATGCTGCTATTATAGGCTTGATTCCTTGCTCTGCATCTTTCCTCAAGGGGTATTGTCTTTTTTGTGGTCTAAATGCTGATTATGGTGTAATAGTAACTGGTCCTGCTGTTTGAATAAGTCCTACATCTGATTTGCCTGTTGACCAAAGAATCGTTGGTATGTCACACAAGGCTTTTTCTTCTTCTTCTTCTAATAAGAATGCTAATCAGCTGTCTTCACTAGTTTGTAAGTGTACAGCTGGATGTGTCTGTGTTAGCCACTTCATTTTCTGTTTTTGTATTCCCTGCTCTGATGATTCTAAATCAGTTTGTTTTTTCCATCTTGTTACTTTTTTTCCTAAGTCTGCCCATTTCATATTCTTATTTTTCGTCAAGCTGACATGTGGTAGTCAATTAGATTTGTACAGTGTCATGAATTCCTGAGGTAATGAACAGCTTACCACACTGTTTCCCTCAGTATCCCAATACAAGGTTCGTAATACTAATCTGTTAGCAGGTTTTTGAATAATTCTTGCTCATATTCTTTATCAGGTCCTGACATGCTACAGTAGTATAGAGTACAGTGTAACAAATGCTGTTGGTCAGTGTCAAGGGAGGGGGCCTTACTGATGGCTACATTCATCAGTTTCTCGGTCACCGCCCCTGGACCAGTTGTAACTAGGTCCTGGCTGTACCAGTAAAAAGTCTCACCCTCCGGTCGCACCACAAAAGTATCCATTTGTCTTTGTGCCTCCATACCCTGCATAGTGGGAACTACCGCTATGCCAAATATCTGCATAAGATCTCTTCCCAGTAGGTTTACTGGAAATTTTGCAGAAACTACAATTTTACTTTTCTGAGTCATACCTGAAACAGGGTCAGTTATTGCTATATCATGGGAGAGTGGCTCCCTATATAGCTGTCCGTTTGCTGCTTTTATTAATATATAATCAGGTGATTCGGAATATTCTGGTAACTTGGAGGGGTGTATCAAAGTTCGTGACGCTCCTGAGTCACACAGGAATTTTACTTCCCTCCCCTCCACCAAAAGTGTGACTTCCGGTTTTGTGTCTGCCAGATAGAGCTCCAAGCTCAGTAATGCCAAATCTAAAATTTCACTTTCTTCATCCTCTACATCTGCTTGCACTTCCTCTATTCCTTCTACTACATTTACATTTGTCCTTTGTTTGTTAGCCTTTCCTGATGATTTCTGACTTTCATTACTATCATATAGTCAGTCCTCATCACCCTTACTTTCTGTAGTCACCTTTTTATTTAGCCTGCAATCCCTTGCTAAATGTCCTTTCTTTCTGCACTTAAAGCACTCACCTTTCTTTTTTCTCTCTTCAAAATCTTCTGACCATTTGTCAGAGTGTCTATTTTCCTGGGCATTTTTCTTACCCTTTTTACCGGACTGTACTACAAAAACCTCAGCTCCGTCTTCAGCAGTGAAGACTTGTGTCTTCTTTTTCTTTTTACTATTAAAGTGTCTTTCAGCATGTCTAGCATATTCAAGCAAGGCTTGTAGCCTACTTGTTCGATGATCTATCATATGCTTCGTAATAAAGCTACTGATAGGTGCAATGCAACCTTTCAAAAATACATTTTTCAGTTGCTGTTCATACGAGGTATCGTGTGTCTGATTTTCAGGAATAGCAATGCCACTATGGTTATTGAAACATTCCAATAATCTACCATAATACCCATCTACAGTTTCATTCTCTTGTTGTATGCATTGGTTAATGCAAGTCCAATCTGCTCTAGGTTTCCATTTTTTGGAAATTCGGTCTGTAAGACCTTTTACTCTGTTGTCTAGTTCTGCGTCACTATGTGGGAGTGGTTTAAGCTCTGCATTACGAGGATTCCAGGTGCCACAAATCATGTGCCAGTCTGGACCTACAATCTGTCTAACTACCTTTTCTACTTCTTCCCCATTCAGGTGGTAACTTAGTCTCATACCTTGTAAATCTCGTAAAAACTTTGTGTAATTAACTTTTGGATGGGGGATTCCCTCTGTAGCTTTCCGAATATCTTCCGGTGTCCATGGTCTGTATACGAGAAGAGTTGGGTCCTGCCCTTCCTGTCCTGCCTGAGGATTTGGTACCTCGATTAGTGGGCAGATTTCTTCCTCATTTTACTCTAGTGTGTTTCTCCCTATTTGATACAAGTCTGTGTCCCCAAGTGTTTTACGTGTCTGGGACCTAGTTTCAATAGGATCTCTAACAAATGGTTTTAGTGTTCTTGTGACATCAGGATAACGTGGAGGTGGACCAGCTTGTCCTCCTGCTTCATATCCTGAAAAAGGCATCGGAGAGGGTGGGGGAGGAGAAGCCGTTGCTATTACTATATTATCCTCTTTATCTAAAAATAACGTCTTAGCATTTTTAGTTTTTTGTTCCCTTCGGTTTACTTCCTCAATCCACCTGTGTGCCTGAGGAATGCCTAATCGTTGTTTTTTTGCCTGACCTTCTGCGTCAGATTTAAGTTGTTTTAAAACTTTAACTAATGAAATTTTATCTAATTTACCATCAAATCCGTATTTATTAACCCATTTTGTATAATACCTTACATTATCAGCCCGTTGTAATTGCATATATTTTGCGTCTTCAGTTAGGGCCGGATCTCGCGATGTTTTAGTGCACTGATTTCCCATACTAAAAGAAAATGTTACATAACCCTTTTCACTACGTGGTATTTCAGTTCCTTACAAAGTTTATCTAGAATGACTGCCTACCTTATTCTGTTTCCCTGATCTCTGACAAAATATACAATAA
>NC_056744.1:1668923516-1668936016 GCF_019279795.1 Protopterus annectens | reverse complement strand
ACAAGTTCTATTAATGTCACAGACCAGGTTAAGGCCTTGCTTTTGGGTTGCATGAGTGGAGTTTGTCTTATGGGTATGCAGAAACTCCATCAAGGCTGGGTCTGAAATGACGTTGTATGCCAGAAACAGGTCACCTCTGAGCAGTCTGTATGGGACAAGTAGAGGGACAGGGGTTTTAGCTTATCTGTATAGGATAGGTGTTTGAGACCCTGGATTTACCTGGTCAGGATCCTCTGTTGTTTCTGAAACTGCTGCATGTGCTTGTCAAGGTACATGCCAAAGGGGCATTGTACTTGATAATGGGTATGATAAGGGAGGAGTACAGGGATGTTTTGACCTCCTTGTTCCTGAATGAAACATCCTTATTTATGAGGTGAGCCATGTAGAAAGTCTTCCGTACAACAGAGGCAACACCATGGTCAAAGGACAGGTTGCTCTCAGCCTGTGTGCCTAAGTCCTTCACAACTGATTGCATTCTTAGTACATTGTTATTAATGTGATAATTAGTGGGGATGACATTTTCTGCAAAGAGGATGATGCATTTCTTGGCATTCAGTTTGAGGCCATGCTTCTGGGACCAGTCATCAGTTTGGGTAAGGCCCTCTTGGAGGATGTTCACATCAATAGTGGAATTTAAGACAGCACCCAGCTTGCAGTCATCTGCAAACCTGGTCAGCCACAGACCACTGGTTTTCGCTTGCACCTCAGAAAAGTATATCCCAAACAGTAGAGGCCCTAAGACCGATCCTTGGGGTACACTGCTCGTTACCAATCTACTAGAGGTGGCTTTCCCTAGTTTGACTGAGTGGGTTCTATCAGTGAACATGTTAGCTACCCATCTGGTAAGATACAGGATGATGCCTAGCTGGGAAAATTTATCTATTATGCCTGAGTTGGGAATAGTGTCAAAGGGTAGGTGCTGTGCACAGTCTTCCCCTCATCCTTGTCTTTGGTGACGGTTTCAAAGAAGTTGACCAGGTTTAACAGGCATGATCTCCCTTTGACAAAATAAAACTATGTGGGATCAATCTTTTGGAAGTTGCCAATGGTCTTGTTTATAAGGTCCATGATGTGTTGCATGGCCTTGCAGATCAGGCTAGTTAGGCTGATGGGCCTATAATTGCCTGGGTTAGTGGAAGCTCCAACTTTGTGTAGAGGGATGACAGTGGCTATCCTCCATTCAGCTGGGATGAAGCTGGTGCTCAGGCTTTGGTTGAATAGGGTGTCTAATGGAGCTGAGAGCTCATGCCTGAGTCCATGCAGGATGCAGCCAGGGATGTTATCAGGTCCCATGGAGACTATACTTTTTGCCTTTGAGAGGACAGGTGCTGGGGATGTCCTGGTTTACTGATGGGGGAAAGGGGGGTGAAGTTTTCACTGAACCTGTCTGCCAGCAGGTTGGCTATATCTGTGGCATTTGTGTATTATGCGCAATGTCTTCAGAAATTGGTATAATACTTTATTCTATTTTCTGTTTTCTGTTTCTGACTTGTACCATGGAGGTCAGGTTGTGACTGAAAAGAGTCTGTCAGCCAATCCACTTTCTTGGTTACCAACCTGAAATTAATAGGTAAACAAACAAGCACAAAGCTGAATAATGGGTATAAATTAAATGATTTCATACAGAGATTAAGTTTACGTCAGGGCACCTTAGAGAGGACAGTACAAATCTATTTGTTTTACTTTTTTATTAAAATGCACAATTAAATGTTTGTTCAAATGTGCCATGTCATCCGTGTAGATTGTTGTTGCTCTTACATGACATAAAACACAGTAGGCGGGTATTCAGAAATTAAAAATTGCACACTGTGTAATGCTAAACTTTGCAGTAAGTGTTATCATGCAGGCATACCTCTCAACCTCTTAGAGCAAGAAATCTGGACAAAGCCATAAATAATGGAGGGACAAATGCCCAAAAAATAGGGACATTTTTTAAATATTGCTTTTACAAACTTAAATTGATAGAATAACAGGTTTTGCATTAGCATGGTTCTCCTGCAGGGTATAAAGTCTGAAACTCAAGTGTCATCATTTTCTGACTACAGTCCTCAATCTTTTTGCCAGAAAAGCACAATATTGCTAAACATACCAAAAATAAGAGGCAAAAATCTGTATAGTTGAGTGGTATGCATGCAGGGCATATCCAGTTCAGAGATATTTGTAGAATAATCATGTGTGAATTTGTGTGGTCATTAACATATACTTTCATAAGTACCATATTTGTCGGTGAACATGAAAATATTTTATTTTGGTATGTGTGACTATGGATGCTAGTATCAACCATGTCTGTTAATTATAAGATGTATACCTATGTGAATAAATTGCCTATGTGCATGCATAGACATAGACATATGCATGCACATTACTCAGGCAAAAAAGCTTAAAGATGGCAATATATGCATGCATGTACACATACACATATGTATGTGTGTTGAATTAAATATTGAGATACATATGTAAATATGCAGGTACAAATGGAGTCACTAATCATGTTTTACATTTGCCATTACTATTTTAGATGATTTAGGTGGTGATAGTGATACTTACCAATGAGTTTGTTAGATGTTTTGCTCAAATTCTTTTATTATTCATTGTATACACACACACACGCACACACACACACACACACACACACACACACACACACACATATATATATATATATATATATATATATATATATATATATATATAAAATGTATGCTCAGAACACATTATTGATTACATTTACAGGTAGTTACACAAATGAGGGTGTGGATAACAGAGTAGACGACAAGGACAGTACAGTAATGTGATGCAGGCTAGTCAGCACCCAGATGTACTAAATTGTAGGATAACAGCAGAACTGTTTGCATTGTTGAGAAAGTGAAATGACAGAAAACTATGTATACAGTGTATGAATGTTGTACTACCTGGCATAATACTATTGTACTCCATATTAAGTCATTATGGCTACATTACCCTTTAATGTTTAACTGACCCTCAGCATTATGTCAGACATTTGCATAGACCTAAAATGTGACATCAACACACTGACCATACCTTGTGTGTACTGTTGCAGACATGTGACAAGGTGATGGCAGTCCTATCCTTGGACTGAGACAACACGTCCTTGTTTTCATTTGATGCATTCAGGTATGGGGTATAGCACCGTAGCGTTTATCATCAATGCTTAGCAATGAGAGCAATCAGCAGAGGTGACATACTGAGTGGGAACACCGTTGTGTCACTGACATGAGATATGCAGTCACAGTAACGAGAGCAATCACCAGAGGTGACAGACTGAGTGGGAACACTGTTGTGTCACTGACATGAGATATGCAGTCATAGCAATGAGAGCAATCACCAGAGGTGACATACTGAGTGGGAACACTGTTGTGTCACTGGCATGAGATATGCAGTCACAGCAATGAGAGCAATCACCAGAGGTGACATACTGAGTGGGAACACTGTACTGTCTCTGGCATGAGTTATGCAGTCACAGCAGTGAGAGCAGTCACCAGAGGTGACATAATGAGGGGGAACACTGTTGTGTCACTGGCATATATATGCAGTCTAGCTGTCTAGACAATACACTGTGTCAGTAGAATATTTCTCATTCAGGGCTGGGGTGTGTTTGTATGGTTTGGGTCATCCAGAAGTGTACTGGCAGGCCTTATGTAAATGTTCTTGTTCACTCATGTCCTGCTAAGTCTTCCAAGATGACAGTACTGCATCTGTATAAGTTTTTAGGTTTTGTTACTTCTCTGTACTCATAGCTGGCCTTAGGCATAGGCCAACTAGGTGTCCGCCTAGGGTGCCGCTTTAGCAGGGGCGCTTTTCCAGTAAACTGGACAGTGTAAATAGACCAGGATGGGGGCACCAGGTGGTGTGTGGGGGGCACTGTGGAGCCCTTCTGCCTAAGGCACCACTTGACCTAAGGCCAACCCTGTCTGTACTAAACATTGTGTTATGTGATGCTATCATGTAACCGATGTACAGACGTGATTAATAGGTCTGTGAACTGCGATCTGCATTATCAGTTATGTATCATATCTGAAATTTAGACATTCAAGAATGCTTAGAATTTCAAGTCTGTCAGTAACACACGAAGAGGATGTTATTTTCAAACCACATGAATATCAATTCAACTGTCCAAGGGAATGCTGTGCTGTAAAATGAGGGATAATCTGTATGACTATATAAGCGCACCTACATTATCACACACACACACACACACTAACAAGCAACACTAATAACAGACTGTATGAAAAATAATTGATAGTGGAGGGAAAACATTTGTAGCAACAAGCGTGAAAAATACTATTGCCTAGGCTTGAATACTTGCTTGCAAAACAAGTACATAGTAAAGTAGCTATCACTTCATTGCTAAAGAGGCTCCAGGACTATGTGTGACAAGAAGATAGCATCTCTAGCGGAGTAAAATCCAGTCATTCAGCTAATCTAATTGCTCATGAGCGGGGGAAGGAAAATACAAAAGGACAAACTGCAGCCGCAAGTTCTAAGCATTTCCTCTATAAACCCCCCACTGAGAGTTTGTGTAATCTGACCTACAGTATGCTAAAAAGGCTATTTGAAAACCTTGCCTCTAGCTGAACATGTGACTTACAGAGTACTAAAATGTAAACAAACTCCTCTAGCATAAAAATCTGAGCCAGTGCCCCTTTAATGTAGCTTCTGATGCCACCTAAAAGACAAGTCAGAAACAACTTGTAATAAAATAAATATACTAGTTCCACATTTACAGACCAGTTTGGTGCTGCTCCCCCTGACAGCATAGCAGCATCAGGTTACAAGGTCTGCTGGTTTGGTGAGTGAGGGTTAACTAAAATGCTTTCTGGCATGACATAACATGCCGACTGACTTAATTATTCATGGGGCTATAAAGACCTCATCTGAATCACAGAAGTTATGTAGCCTGATGAAAGCCTTTTTCTGAATGTAGAACCATGCCATTAACATTACATTTTATTCTGGTAGAAAACAAAGTAGCTATTTGTGAGACTAGTGGGAAGAATTTATGTCTAAAAGGTGGGAATGATGCTAAGTGCTAACAGTGTTTGTGCAAAAACACAGATTGTAGAAAAGGGAAATATGACAAGCTTAGTTAGCCCACAGATTTAGTAGAGTTTATCTTGAGTTCAGATCCTTGAATTTGAGGAAAAAATGTACTAGAAGTTTCTAAAATGGACTGCCTAAAAAAGGTACTTAGAGTGAGATATTTTAATCTCTGATTAGAAGAACTCTCAGCATTGCCCCTTTAAAAGGAGGTTGTCACTTCTCAGCACACAGTACTTCCTGTGCTCTGAAATTCATTGCCCCTTTAAAAGGAGGTGGTCCCTTCTCAGCACATTATACTTCCTGTGCTCTGAAAATGAAACCAAAAAGGGATTAGTTGTAGTTAAGTGGCTTGCTGTATACAGAGTGGAGTTTATGTATGGCACGTTTATGCTGTTTGCCTGATAATTCAATAATTTTGTATTTAAATGCTACATATGTAGAACATCTGTTTACAGGATTTGATATAAAACAACAAAACTGGCCTGGTACGAATTTAGGCAGGGACTTCCTCTGAAGAGTTGCACAGTGAATTGATTTCTGGCTGATTTGGTGCAAAGATCACAGAGGGTAAAGCAAGAATGTACACAAAACAAGAAGGAGATTGCAGGGAAAAAGAAGCAATGCATAATTTGTGTGCTGCAAGTGGAAGAACAGAGCAGTGTTGTGGGGAGCATAAAGAGAGACTGGAGTTATTTTGTAAGGATGATGAGACTTTTATCTGTGTCCTGTGTGTTCCCAGACATTCCAGCCACAGTTTTGTATTCCTGCACGAGGCAATCAGTGTGTATAAGGTAAGGGACACTGCATGATAACTTATTTTAGCTAACAGGGTTTTTAGAGGGATTGTACTAACATTTGTTTCATGAATTTTCAATCTGGGATGTGTGTATTGCTTAGTCATTACTTATTAACAATAGTATTTGTTTTTATTAGTGCTTAATAACAAATTAGTTTTCTTGTATATTCTGGGAGCATAAGCATGGAGAACCTTTATTACTGAGAGTTATGTTGCCATACTGTTTTCAAATATAATAAAAGGTGAGCTGGACTAAGTATATGTGCGTACATGCATGCATGCATGTATAGAGGTGTAGCCAGATGTTGAGATTTTCTACCCAAACCTAATGTTGTTGCCCCCACCACCCACCTATCATTTTAAAGATGTACTCAACCCTGAAATGCTACACCCAGCCATAAAGGAAGGGGGCACCTTATTTTAAACTGTTACCATTTATATCCATAAAAAAATATTTTTAGAGGTGATTTCCTTTCACACAAGCATTCTCTATGTATCTCTATAAAGTATTTGTTTACACAGTTCATAACATTCAGTGCTTTTGGAGTGTTGAAGTTTACAAGAGTTGCTTAAAAAAAAGGTACTCACTTGAGCACATTGAGTATACCTAGTTACACCCTTGTGTATGTGAATGCACAATCTGGATAGATAAATACACACACAGGCAGAAAATGAGAGAAGGGAGTTTGCCTTTACCCTTCTGATGCTAGCTGGTTAGTAGCTTATATGGTGGGAAAAGATTAGAGGCCATATTAGAAAAAGAGGCTTCACTGGTTTCAGATATCCTAATACAAGTGGAGGTTCATGTCCGACACAACCTAATGCAGTTCTCTGGCCATGGCTTGTTTAGACTTTAACATGGCATGTAACATGTCTTCCTTAGACTTTAACATGACATATGACATGGCTTCCTTAGACTTTAACAAGGCATGAAACATGGTACAGAACAAATAGTGAATCAATTAGAATGACTTGTACTGAGTCCCTTGGTGGTAGCATGGATAGCACTTTAAATAGGTAAGGTCATTGGAAATGGATCCCAGTCTGTAGGGAGCCTGTGGACAAGTTTACCACATAGGTGAGCATGGGCCAGTCCACTTCATTGTTATAAGGGATGTTATAGAAGAACTGAAGGAAAAGTTAACCTTTATGCTGATCTCTCCATCTTATTTACATATAGGTTAAGGTTTTGAAAGGATGAGGAGTTGCTCTTGTTAAGTCTGTAGGGACTACCTGAGAACCAGCAGTTCGTTACAATTCATTTTACTCCCAGTTATACTCATCATTGTGCTTTTTTTGGTTGGTTTTACTGTTTTCACAGTTGTTTCTCGGTTACCATACCCACAATATGATGTCATGGTAGAACTGGTACATTATTTACATATAAATGCAAAGAACTGAGGGAAATCAAAAACAACTTATTTAGTAGAGCAGCTTCTTACCTATATTGCTGTCTGACTACTAAATCATCACATATGCTAATTTTCAATGTTCGGTGTCCCACCTGCTTGACTACTTGCCTTTGTAGGAAGTAAGAGACTCCTAATGATGCACATATCATGGAAATGCAGTATCCTGTCCATTAGGTAGTGAAGCATCATGGGTACAGTCTTTTATGATGTCATGGTATGGAATTTCAGCTCTGAGAAAAATGCAGGAGGTCATTTTATCAACAAATAAAATTGAAAAACAACACACGCTTTGCACCAAAAACTGTATAGTTTGGTTATGTCCAACTCCAAAGGTTTATTACTTACCTTTGCTTCAAAATGTGACCAGTCTACTTTAAATTCAGTGTGCAAAATGCAGTATAATGACTGCTTAAGGAAAGAAACAGAGGGAACGCAGTTTACAGATAGAAAGTAAAAGCATTAATAAGGGAAGAATGGAGCCATGTGCAGTCATATACAGCAGAGAGTCGATTATCCAAACTAACTGGGACCTATGGTACTTCAGATAATCAAACATATAACTGAACCGGATCAAAAACTTCTAAAATCTTGTTTTTTTTTCTGCATGCAGGAATACAGTTTTCAAACATTCAGTTATTTCAGTGGACAGTAAAGAATCATTTTCACATGCGGGCTGGCTACAATCTCAAAAAACATGCTCGAGCAAATGCATGTAATGTTTGCATATTCAAAATGTATGATTTTTCCTTCTCAAAAACGTTGGATGGCTGGTTCGGATAATTGACATTTCAGATAATCAATTCTCTTACTGTATCAAGATGCCATTCTGTCTCTCTTTTCATCCAGCAGGTAGAGTACCCTTTTCAACGATGACATGGGCCAGCAGACCATGCCCATTGTATAAGTATGGCAATCCTTTGAACAAAAATATTTACATTAAAATGGTATGGCATGGGTAATTGTTAATGGCCCTCTGAGAAAAGCACCCAACAGGTTCATTCACAAAGAAACAACATTGTGAAATCTGAGCCCTCGGAGAAGCATCCATTCCCTCGAGTTACTGACATTTGTATACTGTAAGGGCGCCACGGTGGTGCAGTGGTTAGCGTTGTCGCCTCACAGCAAGAGGTTCTCTGGGCTGGGGTGCCTTTTGTGCGGAGTCTGCATGTCCTTCCTGTGGTCACGTGGGTTTCCTCCGGTGTGCTCCGGTTTCTCCCCACATCCCAAAGACATGCGGTAGGTGGATTGGACTCTCTAAATTGGCCCTAGGTGTGAGTGCGTGCGCGTGTGTGTGCCTACTGTGGAAGGTTGGGTGCCGGGCTGGCAACTCGACACTGTAAAACACCACTGCCAGTCATGAGCGGACAGGTGATCCACTGTGGCGACCCCGAACCGGGAAAAGCTGAAAGAAGAACTAGATATGAGGCAGCTTAGAGTTACTGACATTTGTATACTGTACTCATGAGGGGGCTTAGAGTGACTGACATTTGTATACTGCACTCGATATGAGGGGGCTTAGTTACTGACATTTGTATACTGTACTAGTTATGAGGGGCTTAGAGTTACTGACATTTGTATACTGTACTAGTTATGAGGGGCTTAGAGTTACTGACATTTGTATACTGTATTAGTTATGAGGGGGATTAGAGTTCTGACATTTATATACTGTACTAGTTATGAGCAGGCTTAGAGTTACTGACATTTGTATACTGTACTCGTTATGAGGGGGCTTCGAGTTACTGACATTTCTATACTGTACTCGTTATGAGGGGGCTTAGATCTAAAATTAACAAAAAGGTAAGCATGCAGTGTGTGTGAGGACAGCTAGCAAGGTAGGGGTACAGTGTATATATAGTAATTTATTTATTTATTTTATTTTACATTTGTTAACTGGGCTAGTACTTCTGGGTGTGAACCCATTTTCAGTGGAGGGCCGGGGAGAAAAGGGCTAGTCCTTCTGGGTGTGAACCCATTTTCAGTGGAGGGCCAGGGAGAAAAGCTCCATAAAACAATAATTACATAGGCAAAAAATCAAAGAATAATAGTGATATTTTAAAGTAGTTATAAATGTATATTAACATCATTAGATGTGACATAGAACATATAGGATAAAAATAATGTACATAAGATAAAAATAATACAAATTGATACAAACACAACAAACAGATTGGATGGAAGAGTTAAGTCCTAGAGGGAAGATAGGGAGACAAAAAAGTAAATTAGTCAGGATTAGCTAAAGTGGATAGGGAAGAGGTGGGGGTTAGAGGAAGGTCATATAAGAAAGAAAAACAGGGGAGTAAGGATAGTGATGAGGCATGTAGGGAAGAGATTACCCTGGGCTGATACAGGAGCAGATCCAGTAAGTAGTCCTTTAGTTTTTTCTTGAATTAAGTTGTATCAGTTACATTTAATATATGTTGGGGGATGCAATTCCAAATTTTGGAGATATAGTGGGGAAAAAGGGGACTCCCCAGCCCGGTTTTTACTTTTAGAGACTTGCAGGAGAGTTTTGTATGTAGATCGGAGAAGACAAGTGTTCTTATAGGGTTTGAGTAAGTGTTGTAATGCTGGGATTTTGTCAGGCTGATTTACTGAATGGTGAGTAAAAAATAAGTTGAGTATAGCTTAGGTAATGGGGGAGTTCTAACTAGTTTAATTGTTGTAGGGAGGAGCAGTTGTGTGATCTGTGAGGGGAGTCAGTGGTGAATTTGGCTATTTTATTATAACAGCATTCAAGTTTGGAAAGTTCAGTTTTGCTAAGTGAAGTAAAGATGGGAGAGGCATAGAACAGAGAAGAAAGAAAATGAGTCCTAGTAATGTCTATTCTGCATTGATTTGTAAGAAATGGTTTCATGTGGTAGAGTGAGCCGAGTTTGATATGAGATGTTTTGATAGATTGAGGTAGATGAATATCGAATTTCAATTTATTGTCAATGATAACACCGAATATCTATGGCCATAAATGCTAGAAATCTATTTCCTCTTTTGTATAGACATTTGCTAGATCCTGTCTGGAGTTCACTGAGAAATTCCAGGCATCTCTTCATTCATAGGATGGAGAGCCGATAGAAATAGTTCAATGGAAAATGACAGAATTGTATATAGTGTTGATGGGAAGCCATGTTGTCTACAGCCTTTTGGTGCAGTGAACAAGTTTCTAACTGAGCTGTCAGTGACCCAGGCTTGATTTATGTTTGTGTTTGTTTATTAATGCTCCATTTTCCTGTTTACTTTCATTAGTAATTTCACTAGCACTTGGCATTTTTTTTCTAGCTGTGCATATACTTCAAACTCTTATAAATGAATCCTGTGAAAATGTTCTTAGCAGATGCTCAGGTTAAAAAACATCTTTAAACTAATGTGTATGTTAACCATGAACAACTGATAAAAAAAATAATTGGATAGCAAATCAAATACCTTTAATAAATGACTAAGCACTTTGTCTAATTTTAGAAGTCTTCAGAGTGGTCCTTAGTTAAAGTAACTTTATGTATGGGTATAGTGCAGTCTTCATCAGGGTGGTCCTTAGTTAAAAAGTAATATTCTACATGGGTGTAGTGCAGTCTTCATCAGGGTGGTCCTTATTTAAATGTAACGTTATACATGGGCATAGTGCAGTCTTCATTAGGGTGCTCCTTAGTTAAAAGTAACTTTATATATGGACGTACTGCAGTCTTCATCAGGGTGGCCCTTTCCCCGGGATTCATGAAGCTTGGCGCAAGGACGGTGTTAGCCTTGCGCCGAGCGTCTGGCGTAGAGATGGCGCAGCAGCACCATATGCATATTAATTAAGGCATTCTGCCGCACCGTCCACGTGCACAGGAAACCTGCGCGAGTGCAGGGGGTGTGTTTAAGCGCTGCACGGAGGCATGAACATGTTCACTACAGTCGTGTAACCTAAAATGCTGACTAGTACAGCCTGTCTCTAATAGTAATCAATCATGTCAGTGTCCGTGGATACTGAAATGTATGAGAAGCATACAAGAGAGTTCCACGAACACCAAAATAAAATCACAGTAGTAAACACACAAGCACGTAGCTGAATGTTGAGCCTCCATCCCTAGAACTATTACATTTAAAACCCCATGTCCGCACTTCATTGTTGTGTTGATTTTTATACCAAGTGTAAGCGAAACGCAGCGTGTTTGCGTGCCGCTGCCCTTTGCTAAGCCTAGCCCAATGGTTAGAGCATTTGCCTAATATTTGCCCATTCGCGGTCCGAGTCTCCTTGTCTGGATGGCCCAAAAATGAATAGGTATTACCCTGGTTAACCTACCATGTCATGACGAGTAAGTATTTGCGTGTACCTATGTGCATAAAGTACAGCATGTAGAAGACCAAATATGCTAGGGTTGGCCTCGCAACCATATTGGTATCCGAGATATGTAGAGTAGGCAATGTGTACTGCTGTCTGTGCCATGAGTCCGTAACCAGAGAAGGGATGGATGGTGTATGTGTGGATTTGGGGGGGGTGACGGGTAATGTAATAATTCGCCAAGGGGAGACTGAGTCAGATGTATAAAAGGATAAAAGGTGAACTGGAGGTGTATGAGGGAGCAGTGGGTGAAACAAAAAGGAAACCAAAGAACATACATTCACATCCCCAATACACCCTGACAGGCCATATTGCAGAACACAATCCCACAAACATATGAACATTAAAATATACGATACACATGTACAGAAATGGTACCGGCTCACACCCACATAATGGTCTGGCCTGAACTGAGCCATCCAACCTCTACACACCTGGATACATAATTGAATACCCATCATCCCCTCCACAGCACACCACCCCCCCTTGTTGAACGTCCACCAAAACCACCCATACTCAGGCTGCTAGCTTGGGCCAGCCATATCTGCACATAGTGCCTACTACCTACATCTAGTAGGCAGTCTCACCCTAGGCAGTCTCAGGCTTGCAAACTAGGTATCCCATGCATGTATAACTCTCCCTCATTTTCATAAAGCCAGAAGAATGGGAGTCATTTGGCGTCCACAATTTTTGGACATCCTCATGGGATAAGTGTCTGTTCTAAAGATTAGACTTCGTGGCACGACACAATGTCCACCCCCGTAGACATTCAGACACAAGTTGGATTAGCAGTAGTTGTCCACAACCCTGCTCAGCCTCCACCCGGTCCTGCATAACCCACGACCCGGGATTAAACACCTGACTGTGATGCACGTCTCACCATGTGCATTATTGGGAATGTATACCTTTCACATGT
>NC_056744.1:1668841016-1668911016 GCF_019279795.1 Protopterus annectens | reverse complement strand
TAGGGAGGCGTTGGGGGGGCTGTGTTTTGGGAACCCAGGAGCCACATGTGGTATTTGGGTATATATGCATGTAAAGCAACAGCAGCAATAGATGCATTCATTAGAGCAACCCCTCAACAAACAGAAATTCTGCATTGCACGATACTGTATCACATTCCAAGGTACCATCGGTAATCCATACATAGACATATTGCGCGACATCTGTCCCGCTATATAACCTGCTAAATACTCGATTACAAGACTGGCTGGAGTGAAGTGTCCAGTGTCGCGTAATGATCACGGCACTAGTAAGCAGGTGAAGCATCTATAAACACCATGCACGTGTTATGAGTAGTCGCGTTTCTTGTATCAGTGCGTGTGCTTTACAGACACATCAACAAACCTTATCTTAGGCCTTCCTCTTTTCTCTCTACCTGGCAGCTCCATTTTAGCATCTTTTTCCCAATGCACCCATTATCCTCCTCAGCGCATGTTCAAGAACCAAAGCGCCAATCGTCTCTCTTGCTTTTGTCTCCAAACTGTCCAACATGAACTGGACCCTCTAATATACTGATTTAATCCTATCCATCCTAGCTCAGCACCGAGTGCAAATCTTAACATCTTTAACTCTACCACACATCCCAGCTCTGACTCCTGCCTTGCTTTTTGTCAATGCCACTATCTCCAACCCATATAACATAGCTGGTCTCACTACCCTCTTGTAGACCTTCCCTTTGCTCTTACTGGTAGTAATATTTGATTTCTAATGTATTCTCTTCTTTTTTACAAATTAATTAAAATTGAAAATTGGGTTTATTTTCCCAAGTATTAAATTCCCCCATTTAACCCCAAAATTTTCCTTTATTCAATTTTTTCTAAAATTTTATTTAACCCTAAAATTTTACCCCCTATTCAAACCTGTCTCTAACATAAACCCCCTCTATCTCCTCTGTTTCCTTTTCCCTCAAAAAAAAAGGGTCAAATGTCCTTTGAAACATCATAGAAGGGGCCTCCTGTCCAACTATTGATCCCTTTCCCCCAAAAAATTTCCCCGACTATTTCCCCCTTAAAAAACTCCACAAGGGTTTTTCCAACTACAAAACCTCAAACCCTTCACCTTTTGATTTCCTTTCCCCTCCAAAAATTTCTCTGATGCCTTTTCCCCAACCAAAACCACAAATTTCCTTCACCCCTTTTAAAAGCTTTTCTCCCCAAACTTCAAAAAACCGTGAACCCTTTGTTTTGTATTTTAAATTAAAAAATTATTTTTTTTATAAACCAACCACACTAATTTTTTATTAATGTTTTTTTTTTGTGTTGTTTTGTGTGTGTGTGTTTTAATATATATATATATTTTATATATATATAAAAAATATTTAATATTTGGGGGGTTTTTTTGTGTGTGTGTGTGTGTTGTTTTTTTTTAATATATATATATATATTGTGTGTTTAAAATATATATATATATATTATAATTATTTTTTTGTTGTTGGTGAAATATATATATATATTATTATTATATATATATTTTTTATATAATTTTATATATATTATAATATATATATTAATATATAATATTATTTTAAATATAATATATTATTATTTATATATGTACATATATATTTTATATTTTTATAATATATATTATATATAAAATATATATATATATATTATATAATAAAGGTTTTTGTAACATTATAATAATTTTATATATTAATTATATTTTTATAGGTTCCAAATTTAAATTTTTTACGGCCTTTTTCCTTAAGGGCAAAAGGAAAAACCAGGGGTTGGCCCCCCCAATTTTAAAAAGGTATGTCCCCTGAAATTGGGTTCCCCAAGGGAAAAACCCTTAAATTAATTTTCCCCCTGTTTTTGGGCCGAAGGAGGTCCCCGGGGGAAACCATTTCCCATTTCCCCGGGGAAGGTTTTGTTGGAAGAGGGGTGGCGGGGGTGTCTTTCATGAATTTGGGGCCTCTTTTGTGGAGGGGCCTCTTGGGTTATCTGGGCCCCCCAATTTATTTTGTGTGGGTTTGGTTGGGTGTGTTGGGTTGTGGAAATTCCCAACTTTGGGGGGCTTTTTCTTCAGGGATAGACCTCTGGTTTTTTGAATCCCTTGGTGGAGGTTTTCCTTTTATATAGGTTGTTTGTTGTTTTGGTGGGTTTTTTTTTGGGTGTGTGTGTGTGTGTGTGTGTTGTTGTTTGGTGTTGTTTGTTGGTGGAATAACCCAGGAGCTGGAGGTTTCCCCCCAGCGGGCATAAGGAAAAATTGTTTGTAGCCCAGGGTCCCGGGGGTAAAATTTTAGTTTTAATTTGGGTGGGTTTGGGTTGGGGTGTGGTTTTGGGTTTTGTTTGGGGGTTATGAGAATACAAAAGTGGGAAATGACCCAAGGGTGAAAAATTGTTAAAGGGTTCCGTGGGAAATGGGGGAGGGAGGCTGTACGGGTTTCCAGCCCCCCCCCCGGCCCAAAAAATTTTGGGGGGGGGGGAAAAATGGGGGCAAAAAATGGGTTTGGGTCCCCTGTTCCCCCGGGGGAATGGGCCCCGGATAAACCCGGGAGGGGAACAGTGCAAAAATTTAATCTTTGGCAAGGGTGGAATCCTTGGGGGAAAAAAATTTAAACCCCAAAGGGAAGGGATAAAACCCCCCATTTGTAAATGTATACTACTTGGGAAAACAGATTACCCCATGGGCCCCGACCCCTTTTTATAAATTTTAATAAATTTTTTTTTTCCCGACAGCCCGGGAAAAGTAAATTTTGTTAAAATTTGGGGGTATTATATTATTTTAGGGGTGGGTGTTTGGCTTAAAAATTCCTATATTAAAGCCCCAGGGAAAGAACGAAGTTTTCATTGGGCGCCAAATTGGGGGAGGCCCCGTAAACAAAAAATAAAAACTTATTGGGAGAATTTGGGAAAAAACCAATGGGAAAAAATTTTTAGAATGAGGGATACTCCCAAATGGAGAACCTCAATCAATTTAAAAAATTTTAAAATCATGGGGTACCCAAAAAATTTCCACCCTGTAAATTTTTAAACCCCTTTTAGAAACCAAGGGCCCCTTTGTCATATAATTTTAAAAATATTTTTATAATTGACCCCCCCGAAGGTAAATTTCTGTAAAAAAAAAAAAAAAAAAAAAAAAAAAAAAAAAAAAAAAAAAAAAAAAAAAAAAAAAAAAAAGGGGGGGGGGGGGGGGGGGGGGGGGGGGGGGGGGGGGTGTCACAAGGGTGGGGAACCCTTTTTGGGTGGGGATTTATTTTGGGCCCCTAAAAATTCAAGGGTGTTGGCTTGGGGCAGGGTAATTTTTAGGGGGCTGCCCGGGGAAATTTTTAAGGTAAATAATTCCCCCGGGAAAAAAAATGGGGGCCAAGTGGAGAGGGGAGGCGTGTACTGGTGTGTCCAGACCAGACCAGGACCCATAGTAAGGATGGGTGTTGTTGAGGAGGCGAGGGTGGGGGAACTATGGGTAGCTACTTATGGGTCTAGGTGTGCAGGTGTTGGCTCATGTGGACCTATATGGACAGCCCTAGGGATGCAAACGAATGTTTTCATTGGGCAGCCACACCCACTGTGAGACCCAGTAAAGCAAAGTGTAATCTATATGGCAAGGAATGGAATAACCAGATGTAGGCGTATATATGTAGAGGTATGTATGTGTATATCTACCCATAGTGACAGAGATAAGCCTCACCCTCACCGTAGTACAAATGTATACATACATAGAAAGAATACAGATACATACCCACATGTAAATATATACATATGCAGACAACCATAGACCCATTTGTCTATATATATATATATATATATATATATATATATATATATATATATATATATAAACGAGACAGCAGAATGTAAATATATCTGTATATATTAATGTAAATATATATATATATTATATATGTGTGTGTGTGTGAGACAGTAAATATACACATATATATATAGCTAGGATATGATACAGCAGTTACGAGTAACATATGTTCACAGGCCGTGCATATGGTGGTGAGAGGTCCAGTAAACAAACGTGTAACACGTAGCATCACCCCCCCATCTCCCCAGCTAGACTGGTGAGACATACATACACACCATAAAGGTAAACACACCATTGCTTCCCAGACCACCGGCAGGATACTACCAGTGGGAGAGACCTGCAAGGTCTAATCTTGAAATATAGACATCGATGTCCCTTGTGGGTCACCAAAACTTAATGAGCTGAGCCAGTCCCGATAATGACTTATTAAACCAGGCTGTAGATGTACACGGACCAGTAGGTTGTGGAAGCCTGATGACCCATTTGTCCCAACACGGAGAGAGTGGGCAGTGTGTAGTGGTGTGTTTATACCCCACCTGCACCCACAGTAAGGATGAGTGCTGTAGAGGAGTGTCAGGTGGGGGAACTGTGGGTATGCGGTTATGGGCCTAGGCGTTCAGGTGTTGGCTGGCAAAGTCGTATTAGGACTGCCCCGGGGATGTAAGTAATATTCTGATATGGGCATAGCTGATGCCCAAACCTCCCAACCCCTAAGAGCACATCCACTGGACAGGCCATAAACCATTGGGGGAACACATAGGGACCATACCATTGAACTGACCCCATCTACCAGGGATGTCCCTGATTTCAACTCGGATTCTAACTCTATCCCACCTAAACCCTCCTAAAACTAGTGACATTAGGAGGAAAGGTGGTAGATTACACGTAATGAATAACGACAGCAATTAAGAGTCATAAACATTATGTACCTTAGGAAATGTGTATGAATTCATATGCTCTGAGTCTGCCAATGTGTCAGGTTAATAACATCAATAATTTACATGTGTCCCTGATGTTATGTCGTGTCCCTGATTCAGTCTTTATTTATCTCCAATCGTATGAGAGGTCTGATAGGGACAGAAAGCACACATTCCACTGACAACCTTAGAAAGATGATAGAATAATAGGTATGCAGTAGCATGACTCGACTGATGGATGTGGGTCCCAAAGCACAATTACTTTTGTGTATTGAAGAGTCTCAGTACCCATGTATCAGCCAGACGGATGCAGATTGTAAGAGTAACACACCAGTAATATGAATCAAACCCTGGACAGGCCGCGGATTCTGTACAGTCGAACGGCATGCCATCGCCTAATGGGCAGCCATTCCCGATACTGTAGGCATGTAATCCGATGTAATAGGCATCGCAAGGTAATATTGTAGTCCTCACTCCCACCCAGGGGTGTGAGTGTCAGATGCAAACACCAATGTCAGTGCATTTGCAAGTGCGGGAGCAAGCGGGTGTAAGCTTGTTTGGCCCACAGTATGAGAGTATCACACTGGTAAAGCAATGTAGAGGCTGAGTGTAAGAAACTGTAACCAGAGGTTAGCATTACTTAACACCGCTCAAACCCACGCACACCCGCTCACAACTGCTTTAATGTGCCTTAATCCCTCCATATCCAATGGCCTTGTTCTGCCCTGCAACAAAATAAACGGCCTCTAGCAAGGCTTTGAACCAGGACCCTGCATACACAGCTAATGTGATTTACCAATACGCCATCACAGATTTACAGACATCGGTCCTTACCGCAAACATATCATACAGCGCAGTCATTCAACAATATAGGAAATAGGAAATGTATTCCATCATGTAAATGTATGTGTGAGTGTTTATGTCCAGCATATAGGTACATACATATATAGAGATATATCAGGAACATACCATGTGACAACAAAGCATTACAAATGAATGAAAAGGGAAACACCAGTGACGCCTGTATTATATAGTGGTGTTGTCCTATGTAATATCAAGACTCCCTCAGACAAACATGTCATTCATACACGCAAACATTTGTACATTGGCTGTATATATCACTCTGTGCATGTAATGTACATTAACACAACAGTTCCTGTCCAATCATTATGTGAGAACAGTACTCTTGCAAGGTGCTATGTGGGACATCATCATCATGATAAAGGTAAATGGGGCAACCATAGAGGGACCGGTAGTGTTGTGTGTACAATGGGGTCATCCACATCACTTGTACCTGGAACATTTAGGAGTGATGTGCATACAAGGATCGTGCGCCTGAGGGACGGGGTGAGGACAAAAGGAGTATGTTGTGATGCATATTAAAAGGGTTACATGTGTCCAGTGGACACGTATGTGAAATGGACAGCTATGTATGGGGCAAATATTGTCCTAGGAACCGATTGGCCTTCTGTTTCCGTAGGGTGAGAGTGGAATGTGGGGGAAGGAGAGTAGGTATCCCCGTGGAGGATAGGTAGGGTAGGATGACAGACAAGACAGCATACAGGGTCGGTATATGACATGTGGGAGGATACATCTCAGACGGGGAGGGGTGTTCGGCCTTCACAAGCCCATGGAAACAGTGGGACGGAGGTCCTCAGCCATGGGCAGCCACCACTGCACCAAAACAGCTACAAAGGAGGCAGTGCTGGGGGCTCTCCGGGAGGGGCAGCCTCACCCTGTAAATGTGACAGTCCACCCTTGAGCTGGCGTATCTGGCCTTGAAACCTCTTATTGAGCCCCAACGCACCACGTCTGGGACCGTACGACAGCGGACATGTTCCTGTCTGGCCCTGCTCCCAGGGGGGAAAGCCCCATCCTCCGTGGCGGTACCACCAGAAGGTGGTGCAGAGCCAACAGAGGTTGAGGCAAGGCTGGGCCCCAGATGTGCTGGTGCCTGGTGCCATGGCCAGCTGAAGTGGGACAGGAGGTTCTGCTAGGACCTCCAAACCCATACAGCCTATGGTGTTGCAGTTTAAACACAAATATGGCTTAGTAATAGACAACAGCATTCAGGATTACTTACAACAGTATGCATAGATATGATCATCAACCCAACACAACAGATGGTATACATTTGCAGAGGGAGCACAACACATGCATATATACTGCATGACATCTGTACAAAGTGTAGAAGACGTGTGACTGCAGCTATGAACAGTGGCCCATTATTGTCTTGTCATTGAGAACCCCAGACAAGTGTCTGTCATACCACTGTTTCATGTGACATGTGTCCAGTCAGGGATGCAATGGCATTATCACATCCCTATCACCATGTACTGGCTGCAGTCCTCACACTATGCTCCTGCTGTGCACAGATGTGTGTTCAGTGTGTAACACAGGAAACAAATGCTTCCACACACTGACCAGTCCACAGATGGCCCTACAGATGGGGGTCCCTCATGAACAGAGCACTGTCATGTCAGTTTTAAAACATGCAGAATAGCCATTACCACACACAACTTGTTAAAACGGCAGTAGTCTCAATGAAGCATAGCTACACTTACATGCTGTAGTCATGTCTGGCATATCACCCTCCTGTTTATAGACTATTTCCCACTGTGTATGATGTTTGAGGTACTTCCAGATATCATCTGTGATGCTGTTTCCAAACACCATATCCAGGTACCACTCACAGCGACTGTCATGGCCAAACACCAACATGATGTTCCTAGATATTGTACTGTGCCTATCATGCGAATGGCTTTGGGAACATCATCACAGCTGTTCCACATGCAATCAGCTAGAGGAGGACTGCAATAAGTGCAGAGGCCATCACCTGATCAAATACACATGCCGCTGCTGAGCAGGTGTACACCTCCACATTCACCAGAGAGCATGTGAGAGGGACAGACAAAGTACATCAGAGAAGGGCTTGGAGATTAAAACCTAAGCATCGTCTGTCACACACCTACCCGTACAGGGGTCAAACCCTTGACTGACTAGTCATTACTATTACAAGTGCATGCAGTTAATACATGTGCCACAAAGCCGACATATTACTTTGCTGTAAGAACATATATGTGTGTTGGTGAGAGACATCTGCAACAGAGATATAGTAGACATACATTAGGTGTAGCACACATGGCTGTCCACATGAACGGATGTTGTTGTCAACACAACCACACTCTCTAATGGACTCACATTGACACTCTTTGCCAGGCCCACAAATACACTCCCTAACTACTTAGTTTGCCACACTGCAGTAATGCACAGGTACTACATGCACCACAGGGGATATTTGGAGGTTCTATGGGCTAGGGCATGTGAACGTGTTTGACATCTGTTGGTATGCCAATGGGGCTTATACTGGGAGTGACTGTGGTTGGGACCATCATAACCCACATGCAGGCACAAGGTGCCAGTACTGACTTGCATTTATGCATTGCGTCATGGTTGTGTAGTGGTTGGCTGTGCAAGATGGCTGTACAAGGCTGGTTGCGGGGTAATCCTTGGCATCGCGCCACCTGACAATGGTGTGCAGTGTGGTACAGGGGTGTAGTGTCTGCAGTGCCACACACAGATGGGTATTGCATGAACTGCCCTGACATCCTGGTTACCATTGTGTATGGCCATTACTTTGCAATGCATGCCATGTCTGCGTTTGATAGTCCTTGACATGGACATTGCCTGGGGTGTGCATGTCCCACAATACTGTACATTGACATGTACAGGTGTACCTGGTTTGGCAGGCACATGTTGTGTACACAGACTGTTATCCTCCGATATGCCACTACTGGCCTAGTGTGGCGAAACCTGCTTATAGTCAGCAGGTCGACCCTGCACCTGCATTGATAGCATGATACAGGTATTCCCTGGTGTCAGTGGCATTGGTCCATACAGGGCACATGTGTATGGCATTGTATTGCCTCTGTGGATCACATTTGATGGCACCACATATGTTGCAGGCATCTAGTGGGGAACATAGTGAAGGCACATTGTCCGCAATTATGTGCCTATTGTACCGCTGTACAGGGTGCCATGTCCTCTGCAGCCCATTGCAATCACACCTTGCCTACTATCTGTCATCAATGTGCAGGGTACTAGCAACATAGCGGGATATCCTAGGCAAGTGTGTTTGTGTATGACACATGGGTTCAGGACATATTCCAGGTACTAGTAGGGTTGCATACTTTCTTCACCAGGCCTTTTGCCAGATTTAGGGGTATGGCTTTCCAACACTGTCCTGTGGCTGACTTGACATTTGTACTCCTCATGAGGCGGGCATTGTGACATAAGAAGGACACCATATAGGAAAACTACAAAATCCGCTCCCCAACATGTCCAGTGGTTAGACACTCACAGCCACCTCCACACAGGCTCCAACAGTCAAACACACACACCTTGCCATGTCCTGGATTCGAACCCCTACCTACCTAGTGTGTCACACTGCAGCAATATGCAGTTACAGCACGCGCTACAGCAAATACTGGGTTACAGCACTCCTAGAGGTGTATTCCTAGGTGGGTGACATCAGCAGGATTGACAAAGGTGGTCATGTGATTTGTACAGAGTGTCCATACTCTACAAAGCATTGTATTTGTCTCATGCAGAGACACACACACACACACACACACACACACACACACACACACACACACACACACACACACACAAACAAACACATACTTACCCTGCGTAGTGCTCGGCCTCCTCTGTTCCTCATGCTGCTGGCTGTATCCCGCTGCCGCCATTCATTAATCCCGGCTCTGTTTCAGGACTCTGCTCTGTTGCCATCCATTTAAGGGCTCACTGTATCCATGTCCCCACGCTTTGTTCCCCACATGCTGCTGCCATCTGTTTCAGGGCTCGCTGTATCCACACCCCCATGTTGCTGTGCTGTATCAGCTTCGCGGTTAATTCCCGCCGTTAACTTAACCACCAGCCAGCCGGAAATTATGATGCGAGCTCCTTGAGCTCAATTCTGACAGGCTGGTAGCCTGACAACGCTGACGTCATTGCGCATGCGATGATGTCAGCTTCGACAGCGTGAAAATTTTAAAAAAGAAAAATCGGAAATTAAGGGGTGCCACTCTGGAATCGTGGCACCCCTTCACTTGGACCCCAAAACTCGGTAAAAACTGAGTAATTCGGAATGGTTGGGAGGTCTGATTGCAGTGCCCTACATTTGTTTCTGGTGTGTGCATGTATGTATGCACACAGTTCTGGCATGTGTCTGGCCAACACAGGGATATTATTGATAGCTGCAGACTGTACAGGCCAGGTTTTATAGTTCACGGTGTCCAGTCACGGCCATGTGACCTGCGCCTGCCAGGGGTTGCACGGGCCCTACAAGGCAGAGGTGCAGATTGTGTACTGTCTGAGGACAATGGAACCGTGTCCCTGTTAGGACCGTCCAGTCCACGTGCACGTGGCCTGCTGTGGACAACACAGCATCAGCTGCACTGCTGCTGCTACCGCCACTATCGGAGTGGGCATGTGAGGTAGCACCTTCACGTAGACCTGCAACAGGTGATGTAGCTGGCCTACTTCAACATGCCCATCATCTCACTCCTTCCAGATGTTCCAGCACAGACATTCCACACTCGAGGATTGACATGCCGCAGTCAAGGACTCCCACCATGTCACCCACTCGTCTATCCAAAACATCTGCAAGATGATGGTGAGCATTTGCCATTGCCCGGAAGTTGTTGGTTAAAGAACGGACAGCAGCCCTCTGAAGCCTCTAACCTTCTCTGTTGTGCCATTCAGCATGTGCCTGTGCCTCCATTACAGCCTGAAACATGCATCTGGTGACACCAGCTGCTGTGCTCTGTCTTGCAGGGCCATGTTGGCCATAGGTCCTTCTATGAGCAACACTGGCCACATGCCTATGTGGGACATCACCAGTCAGTTGGCTGACACCATGGTGTGCAGACGCACCTTCCATAGCCTCCACACTTTCCTTTTCCATGCTACCACATGCCAACTGTCCTTCCTCTATGGCCACTGGTGATGGGGTATGTGTTGGCATGAGAACTGTGTGCAGGGATGAGGGGATATAGGCGGAATGGCAACCAATGGCACAGATTCAGCCCCTGACAACCCTGCCTGTGCCTAAATCATACGTTCATCATCACTTCTAGAGTCTGTGGGGACACTAACATTAGATAGACCCCAGGAGGGGAATGCACCTACATCAACACCTGTGAGGGGCAGACAAAAACTGTACATTACAATCTATACAACAGACACACACACACACACGTTATGGCACCAAATATGCATGTGATATGACAGAAGGCATGCAACATGCATGTGATACGGCAGATGGCATTCAGCTCAGACAATAGTGGTAGTTATCATACATCCCTGGGTTGCACACAACAGCATGCATGTGTCATAGCAGAAGGCATGCACATTACACAATACAGCATGCATGTGTCATAGCAGACGGCATGCACCTTATATAGATATATATATATATATATATATATATATATATATATATAGTAGTAGTTAGCATACATCCCTGTGTTACATCATGTAGACCAGCACAGGTTAACAGTACACCTGCCTGATGTGTGGCGTATGACATGTGATCTACTGACGTGTGGAATGACATGCATACATGTTAAACACAATGGTGTCCTGTCAGATATACAGTGGAGTAATGGTGTCCCAATGCAGGGATGTGTTATACTAACATGGACCTTCCACTGATGCAGTGTTGTCCGTCCACCCTGCAGATATACAATGACATACTGCACATTTAGCTGATGTGCATGGCCATTGCAGGGAATCATGTGGCTTCTCTATTGCTATACAGTGTGAGTTACAGACACAGTTCATAGCCATGACTGTGTTCAAATACAATACATTTATACTGTGGAATGTGACCCACGTCAGTGAGGTGTGTACACACTAAACCATAATATGGAATGTGTGACACAGGTCACTGAAGTGTATATGGATGACACTCCTGAACATCTGCAACCATATTGCTGATGCCTGGCAACTATGGCCAGACATGGCAAACTCATCGGTACTCCATGTCCCACATGACATCTGTGTACCACACACACATGAGGAGCAAGGTTGACAGTTATGTCTGACACCAGCAAGGGGAATGTACTGTATTTGTGGCCTGATGTGGTGGTCTGTGTATGTTGCACAACACATGTATGTATGTGGATTCTGTACAGGTGACTGCTGTCATGTCATGACACACTCAAGATGTCATGTCTACACAAGATGTGCACAGGCCTGTAGGATGTCTAGTGTTTCACATCTGCAATATCACCATTACACAAAGGCCATAGTTGGATCTTGTGGAGCCAATGTACAACAGGATGTACACACATGCACATCACTTCTACTGTGTGTATTGCTTCTTGTCTCTGGCCATCCTCCATGGCTATGTGTGAACATGTGTTGCCCCAATGGTTGTGATGGGCATCTATTTCACATGCCTGTGTTGTCTCATATGACATACACCCGTACATGTCATATGCTTCACTGACGACAGGGTTATGCAGACAAAGAGTGGTATGTTTGGGATGTGGGATATGTTTTTCAGGATATTTAGGCAGTGTTGCAGTCAGTCCACTGAATATCATGGACATGTCAGATAGCACATAACATTGTGTGACATTCATAGCAGGGGTATAATCCACACAGGTGAATCCTGTGGGCTGGCCATACTCCAGCTGATTGTGTAGTACTGTTTGTATCCCCCACATGTGTAGTTGTGATCTGTAGTACATGCCCCTACAGTGAGTCACGCCTCCACCATTGTATGCACAGCTGTCCACACATCTGGTAGTGACAGTTTGTGAGGTTTCATGTCGGTGTTTCACATAGTTTTCAATTATTGCACATGGGTAGCCATTGTGATGCATTGCAGGTCTGACCTGTATATTTTGACAGGAACATACATTATGTGTACATGCGGTAAATGGCCACATAGCAGATAGATCTATGCATTATCATGCCTGATAAATAATAGTCTCCCCTGCAACGGGCTGCTGTCACAGAACGCCAGAGGTACCTAAATAGGAGTGACATAGCAGTATGATCATTATCCACACCTGTATGATGGCTACAGGGTGCAATGTGCATGTTAACACATACGCCAGTACAGTAGACTATACTATCGAGTATGCACATGTCTGCATACACAGAGTAGCAAACTTTAGTATGTGGCATGTGTGTTAACATGCCTTGCATATGATGTTACATTACATATTGTACAGTGACACATGTAACTATATAACATATAGTTGTTATAGGTGCTGTAGTGACTTAACAGGCAACTCCAGTCTCGGTAGTTGAGAGACACCCACCTCCATGATATCAGCTAAAGCTTGTGGATGTTGTTCTGCAGGTGTCCCCAGGTTGGCCAGTAGCTCCTCGGTACGTGTGAATGGGGGCTGGGTTGGTGGCCCACCACCTGTTGCACCTTGTTCCCTGGCGATTGCATTTGCACACTGTTTTGCCCTTCTAATTAGGTCTGTACAGTGTCTGCACACCTTCTGATATGTGCGATTGTGGCCACCCACATCATTTACCCTCCTGCGAAGTTCCTGCCACTGGGCATCCTGCTGCTGTGCATCCTGTAGCACAAGGTTGAAGAGTACATGATGATCATCGAGGAGGTTTGGGATGAGGACCTCATCCTCCAAGTGGGTATAAGGTGGCAGCCTTGCATGCGGCATACCTGGAAGACGTAATGATAGAGACAGGTCACAGTAACTCACAGAGTCTTACAGAGGTACAGCTGAACATACATGTGTATCACATTTATTATGATTAAATAGTTGTCTTTGCAAATCTACATGACACTAACACCACTGACATGTTTTTGTCACACACATTTGACATGTATGTGTTTTGCCATATACATCTACATGGCACTGTACAGCAGTTCAGCATCCTACCATGTATTACCTGTGTTGCACATGTGATACACATGGGACACTGGCTAGCCTGTTGGTATTTGCAGGGTTGGGTATCAACTATAGCATGTACGGTCAAAGTCAACTAGTAGGCTATATGCCCTGGGCCATGTATAAGCCTAGGATGAAAGGTTACCTAGCTGTAGCCAACAGGCAGGTTTCTGGGGCCAGGTCATGCAGTGCTACATAACTGATCCACAGGGTTAATGATATATTTACCATGCGGTCATCACACCATGTCTGAAAGAGGGGCAATGTGCAGCTTTGCTGGACAGGGATGCATAGTATGGCAGGAGTATGTAAAGTGTATGGGACAAGTATCTGTCCAGCATGTGGTGATCCTTGTACTAGGAAGGTGGATGTCCAAGTGTAGCATGTCCAACATCACTGGGCTGGACATGGCTTTATTCACAGTGGGCATCATGCTACATGGCGGAGATAGGGATTGGGAAGGCTGGTGTAGGCCATCTGAACATGGCCAATACCCCTTAAAGGAAATATGTGATCTGATATGGGTCACTTGAGTGTTGAGTATGGCTGAACAATGATCTCTATACTCATGGATGGCACCCTGTCATGATTAGGGTTGCCACTTAAGACTACCTGACAGGTGTGGTGACGTAACTATCACAGGAAACCTGACAGGTGTGGTGACGTAACTATCACAGGAAAGACAACTGTCTAGCTGCATCCCATACACACAGTATCCACTATGTTGACCGCTGCCTAGGTGGTAGTTCATGGGTACAGGGTTATTAACACAGGGGTTGACAATGCAATATGTAGCTGTCTTGTGGCCATATGTCACACACCTCACCCACAAAGTCCCTTCTGTATGTTGACCGCAACACTCATTGAGTCATCTATTGCTCCTAGTTCATAGTCATTTGCATTCTTCAATAGGCAGATGCCTTCTGTGTTAGTCTGTGTGGTATAGACTACAAAGAGGGAGAATACAATGAATTAACCCTGTCTTACTGTAGCTGGCACTGGTGTGATGTACATGTATTATTCAGACACCTTCTGTAGTGTTGGTTCTGCCAGTAGTCCAGTTGCAAAACACTCCTGTGACATAGGAATGTACATCTAATATACTGAGTGTAGCTGTAACACAGTATGGGTGATGATGTTCTATGACCTGGCAAGGTTATGATATGCTGTGTGAAATCAACCTTACTGTCATCTACATCTGTACTGCTGACATCAAATAAGTTGATCAAGGTTAATGGCCTTTCAGACTAGACTCAGCAGGGTAGTAGTGAGGTAATTCCCATTATCAGTGGTTTCTCCCCCTTTGTGGGTTGTGATAACTGTTGGTGTGCACTATTCAGTGTGTACACAGCCTGACTTGTTTTGACATTTGTGTATGATACATCCTGTGATGTGGACGGGTCCCATGCAGCCTGTATGTATGGCATTAGAGAGTGCGGATTGTACCTGCATAGTTGTGATTACAGGGGCTCTGTAGTGAACATGGATATATGAATGTGTACCTATTGGGGGGGCAGTGTGTTTGTTATCCAATACCCTATCTGGATGAACAGGTGCTATTTCTGTAGGTGCAGTACTTCTCATGCCATAGTGCTGTGAAGCACAGCAGGTCTTGTTGTTGCCATTATGTTTCATGACACAGCTATGGAATCCTCTGTGGTTGGCCTCATAATATGTGGATTATTAGTTTCACAGTAGCTTTGTGTGGCATTTTATGGTGTATCTGCATCTTACAGAGGCTGACCATGGATCATCTTCCACTCGTGTGTTGACTCTTGCAACAGTTACTACCTTCTGTGGTACAGTATAAGGCAGGGTACCACCGGTTTGCCTTCATGTTTGTGTTTGGTTGAATCCTGTTCCTGTTTCAATGGCACAATCACTGCACATATGTGAGTGCTTAAAGTGCATTTGTGTAGGACTCAGCATTTGCACATACATTGTACATCTGTATGGGTGCCATGACAGTCACCACTTCACTCTTAAGGAGTATAACATTGGCTTTGAAGACTGACCATGTGTGGCATACTGTTAGCCCTGTTTGTGTGACTATGATGATCCAGGTAATTGGTGTTGTTGAAATTCAACATGCATTGAGCACAGGTGTTGGTACATGATGAGTCTTCCCAGTTCATAATGGGATAGCGGAGTGGCCATGATTATAGTTTCCTGTCTCAAAACTGGTATTCCCCATTACATCACAATGACAGTTGGGAATTCTGAGGCATGGTGGATGATTCTGTCACAAGGTGCATTTTGGATTAAACTTTGGCACAAGGGTAGTTGCTCAGCATAATGCATCTTACGTTGTGCAGGTGCAGCTAGCGTGGGGGTGTACATATCCCTCAGGATGTTGGACACACCTGTGGCCCATGTGTTCCAATAAAGGATGATGGCCAAGAGGTGAGGTATGTGTTATAACATGGTCATGCAGGGGTGCTTTCCAGTGCACTGAACCAAAACTATCACTGTATAGATATGTTCTCCATGTTTCAGATTGCTGTGAGTCCATATTGAGTACTTGATTTTGTATCATTGAATATCAAGACCCAGTTTATTTCTTGACTGTCTCTGTTGCACCAATGGACTTTCATTTGAACCTGGCATGATGAGGGCACTATAGGGGAAGCACGGGCCGTTGCCAGTATCCAGATTCTCAGGGGTGACAGGTGCAGGCCCTGTCTGGCAAAGCATCATGGTCTGTCAACCATGTTATCCCAGTCAGAGAGATGCTGGATACTCTTTGAATTACACCAGTACAGTACACGATTGTGGAATACAATCCTTGTCCCTGTACTGCTGCATCATTCTGGCCAATGGCAGAATGCTACCCAGGGCTTGGGACATACCTGCATGAGCTACAAGACCTGACAGTTCCTACATATGTTTCCATGCAGTCAAGGCTACTGCTTCACATGTCCTGCACAACAACATAGAATATGCCAGAGACATATGTATAGTTCAACGGGTGGTCTGAGTGTATGGGTATGTGTGTAATCATGGCAGACAGGTAGCTGACAGTATGTTTGCCCTCATATAGCTTGGTGTGTAACATAGTGCTAGAGTTTGCATTCACAAATGAGTACTGTTGGCCATGTTTCTAGCCACGTGTTCTGAGGTGTGACACAATTATGCAAACTATGTCGTGCAGTCTTTGTATTCTGTTGTCTATCTATTCCAACTTGGGAGGCCTCTTGCTTGCTGGCATGTGTGTGTATCCTTACTGTGTTCTGGTAAGGGTATGTGTTGGTTGTGGTGATGGGATGCATGTGTTAACCTACACCTCTTGACTGTCTAGTCCAGTTATTGGTGTAGAATGGACTGCCTCCAAGCTCACCCCTGTAGCTGCATCCCAGACAATTTGTGGGAAGTGGTGTTAGGTGGGTTTGGCAGTGTGCATAGAGATTGCATTCCCCCAGGATGGCCACATGCACAAAGGTGACATTAGTAAACACCAGTAGCTGACTAGTGGACATGCTTGTATGAGCATTCAGTACTACTAGTACCATGAACTGTATTTAGTTTACTTACTGCTTATGCAGATGTTTTAGACAGTGATGCTCACAAGTACATATTTGTGTTATGGACGTGGCAACACTAGCTATTACAGGAACATGGTAGCTACCTTTAGTAGCAATCCCTCTCTGAGGGCCACATCACATCCTGATAGTTGATTACAGATGATACACATGTCAACAGGGCTGTATCCTTGTCTGGGTATATGCTCACATACCCACCAGAACCATGAGCTCTGTTGGGCACAGACACCCACTCCCCACACAGAATCAATTATCAATAGACTCTGCGGCCACTATCGACATGATCAGGGTATAATCAGATAGTGTAAACCATCACCTATGAAGCAGCTATTACACATGGGCAGCGGTTTCCTACATCTTACACTCCTACTGTAGATGTCACACTGGAGTTAAAGATGATCTGCACCCTGTTTCATTACCAGTACTGTCCACATATTTCCAAGCAGCTGTTAGTCTGCCAATGAGAGGTTAGGCTACACAAACCTAAACATTCAACCAGTGTGTCTCTACTGTCAATATCCACTCTATGTAAGTGTGCACATAGCCATTTGGCACAGCCCTGTAACAAGGGTCAGTACAAATTTGCAGAGCATGTACACATGCACAGCTGTCATTGCTTGCAAACAATACTAGAGAGGTGGATATTAGGCGATGTGGACTTTTAGACAAGGCTCAGAAGACAAACCCACCACCATATATAGCACAAGTAACCAGAAACTGAGGGTAATGCTACTCAACGCCAGAAGTCTGAACCTCACAATGCACGCACTCAAGGCACTCCTCAGTACGGAGAACATCGATATCTGTGCAGTAACAGGAACCTGGTTTAAGGCTCCAGAGAGCACCACAGCACTACCAGGCTATAACTCATACCACACCTTTTGGCCACAGAACCTGGACCGAAACACAAAAGGTGGGGGTGTATCCATATTCATCAGGGATACTCACACCTCCAGGTTAGTGGCACAGCACGATGCATCACAGATCATCCAAGTGCAAATAACAATGGCCAAAACTGCATTCCAAATTGTAGCTTGCTACAGATCACTCACCATGACCCAGGACCCACATTCTGCATCTCTGGAGACACTGGGACATATGAAGGTCCTACCAAACACCCTAATACTGGGTGATTTCAACTACCCAAACATTAACTAGGAGAACTACTCAAGTACTAACTCCCTTGCCCAGCGCTTCCAAGAATGTATACACTCAAATGGCCTGGATCAACTAGTCAACACCCCCACCAGAGGGAACAACATATTGGACCTGCTCATCACCAATATGGGCGACCGGTGTTCCACACCTGATGCCAACTCCTTGCTGGTTAGATCAAACCATAGACTAATCACTCTGGATATTCACATTCTGCCCACAACCCCAACCAAGGAAACCAATGTGAAATACTTTTCCAAAGCAAACTTCACATTGCTTAAGACAGAGGTTGAAAAGTTCACAACCCCCACACCAATGGACAGTGCTGTCCAGGATGATGAAACCTATACAGAGGCACTCTATGATGATGCATGGATCGTGCTATCCCAAGGCAAACCAAGACTCAATCCTCCAAGAAAAGGAAACCAGTCTGGCGGACCCCTGCTATAAACAGGCTCTACAATTGGAGGAGGAAACTAGTACAGATAAGAGCGAAATCCCTAGAAGGAAAGACATCCCTGATCAGTATCAGCAAGACACTACGATCCCTCATAAATTCTTCCAAGGCTAGCTTTGAAAGAGATATTTCCAAGGACTCTAAAGATGATCACAAAGCGTTCTTTAGCTATGTCAAGAACCTAACTGGAAACTCTAAGATCTGCTCTGAGTTGGTGCAGACTGGCACACAATACACTGAACCGACTGATATTGCCAACATTTTGGCAGACAGGTTCAGTGCAAACTTCACACCCCTCTCACCCCCTAAAGTGCCCATAACCATACCAGAAGAATGTACGGCCCCAGCAATCACTGACACACAGGTTAAAACAGCCCTATCCAAAGCCAAGAACACAGCCTCAATGGGACCAGACGGTGTCCCAGGCTGTGTCTTACAAGCGCTCCAAAATGAACTAACCCCTCACCTAAACACACTGTTCAAACACAGCCTCTCTACAGGCTATGTACCCACAGAGTGGCGCACAGCAACAGTTATCCCACTCCACAAAGGTGGTGCCACAACGGACCCCAGGAACTATTGCCCTATAAGCCTGACTAGCCTGGTCTGCAAGGCTATGGAGCACATCATCATGGATCTCATTAACAGAGACATTGGTTACCTCCAAACCTTTGACCCCACCCAGTTTGGCTTTGTTAAAGGCAGATCATGCCTCCTAAACCTGGTGGACTTCTTTAAGACAGTTACCAAGGCATTAGATGAGGGTAAGGAGGTCCACACAGCCTACCTTGTCCTCGCAAAGCCTTTCAACATCATTCCCCAGTCTGGTATTATAGACATACCCACCAACCTGAACATTAACATCTATGTCATGAGATGGGTTGCAAATTGGCTCACAGACAGAACCCACACAGTGAGAGTTGCAGACCCGAGGTCCGACTGTAAACCAGTTACAAGTGGCGTCCCCCAGGGCTCAGTCCTAGGACCCCTTAAGTTCTGTATATACTTCTGTGAGGTACAGGCAAGCACAGGAGGACTTTGGCTGAACAAGTTTGCAGATGACTGCAAACTAGGGGCAATAATTGATTCCCCAGCTGATACAGACACCCTTCAGAAGGGTCTCACTGAGACGGATACCTGGTGTCAAATTCATGGCCTCAAGCTGAATGCCAAAAAGTGCATAGTCATCCCCTTTGGAAAAAACAAAGTACCCGTGAACTACCACATAGGTGGTAGTCCCCTACATACAGAAAAAGTAATAAGGGATCTGGGAACCCAAGTACATAGCAATCTCTGACCTCAAACAGATGACCTATGCAGCCCGACTAAAGAAACACCAGCTGTACTCGGTTGCATACCGCGTACTCAGAGGTGATCTCTGCTTGACATACAAGGCCCATGTCAAACCCAGTATTGATGGATATGCTCCACCTAAACAAAAACCCCTGAGACCCACATGCTCTAGGGATATAAACCTTACCACAATGATAACTAGGATGTGCTGGAGGGATAGATTCCTGACCCGGAGACTCCCCATGCTTTGGAACATGATTCCAATGTACATCAAGCAAAGCCCCTCACTAGCATTCTTCAAGAGAAACCTTGACGGGTGGATGGGAGACAGAAAATGTACCCCGGGGATCACTGCAGTGGCTCTGCTGGACAGAGGCGCAGGGAACTAATGACTGTGCTGTTCAGAGGCACAGGGAACTAACCTAAGGGGGTGGCGAAAGCCAACACGCTGTGGCTAGACTTATAAATGCCCTTGGGCAGACAGCCTAGTACCTACCTATGAACCTATTACATGTCTTATGTGCATGGATAGCTAACTATCTCTTCCATTTTACTTGCTATCATGCTGATAGACTGTCGGATGACTACAAGTCATATGTATCCTGTTATTGTGTATTGTAAATGCCAATAGACATAACTAATGTTTGCCTAACATAACAGTAATGCTATGTGAAATGTAATAAATATCTGCAAACAAACCCTGTAACATCAGCAGTTCTTCCATTGTATAACAGCAACTATTTCACATAGGGCCATGTTAGTGTGTCTCTGACAAGGTATGTTAAGACTTCAGCAGATGTCATACAGTGAGTGAATAATTTGTAATGTTATTCCAGTATGTATTGTAATTCGTTTGGGTGTGGGGGAAATGTTGGAGGGTGTACATAGCAGATGCAGGTGTGTAGGAACTGCTTTTATACATAATCAATATGTGTGTGAGGGTTCCTTCCCTATTTGAACACGTATCCTTTAGTGGACTAATACTATGGTCATTGCAGGCTGATTCATTAAAGCACTGTTAAATGCTTCCTGTATAGCATGCAGGTGATGTTAGTCCTTGAATCCTTTCGGCAATACATCGGAATGTAATAAAGTGTTGCTACATGAAAGATGTCTGTGTATTTCTGCCATAGATATTTGCAGTCATTGGAGTTGTGTTGGTGACTGACCCTCTTTGGCTCATGTCCATAGCACATATTTGTAATAGTGTATAGGCATATACTCTCCATATCCTTTGTTCATATTGTTTAGTCGTGGCAGAATGTGTGATTGCTGTGGTCCATGTTATACTCCTATATGAACACTTCAACCACTGTATACGGGATAACTACGGAGTTCTAAATGCACACAATCCCTACACCCACAGTACCAGGCCCAGACTCCCAAAATCCCACATTACCGAACACTCAAACTCGCAAAAGTAACACAAACACAGAAGACACATACACACAGACACACTGCTACCCACCACATCCAAACAAACCATCCTACACTACGTATGAGCAGGGGGGGCAAGCCCCCCTACACCCCCCATGTGGGTGGCTGCGCCCCCACACCCCCTACTTTAATATTTTACCTCTGAGATCGCAGAAACGGACACACAAGGCAAACCCACACCCACACATTACAGTCCCCCACAAACACACAACACACTCGGAACACACACTTACACACACTAAAGCCCTCAGAAACGCACTTAGACACAGTAACCTACCTGAACCGCAACACCAGAAGCACTAACTCAAAGTCTCTTAACATCGGGATTTTAAAAATCGCGCTTCTGGTGTTTCGGTACTATGGTCTTTAGGTCTTTAAGCCTCGGGATTACATGCGTCGGTATGTCAAGCATTCGGTATTTGGTAGGTATCCCATTTATATGTACCTCCATGGTTGTGTAGATGTTGTTAACCTATGTATATATCTGCATATATATGTATATCCCTATATATCGACATATCTCTCGCTCTCTCTCTTCATATATATATATATATATATATATATATATATATATATATATATATATATATATATATCTATATGTGTGTGTGTGTGTGTATGTATATATATCTATATATCTATATATATCTATATATAGATATATATATCTATATATATAGCATACACCTTTTATTGGGTACATATATATGTGTGTGTGTGTGTGTGTGTGTGTGTGTGTGTGTGTGTGTATGTATATATATATATATATATATATATATATATATATATATATATATATATGTGTATATATATATATATATATATATATATATATATATATATATATATATAGCATACACCTTTTATTGGGTACATGGTGGTTTGTCCTATTTCCACACAATCCTCCCTTTTGTGGTTTAACCTGTCTGATTACACAACTGCCATTGGTACATCTCGGGTAGCTTAGTGGTAGGCTACTGTGAAGATTGTGTACATGGTTGCGTATTCTAATCCTGGCTGTGGTAATTTTATCTCTCGGAGCAGGCACTGGTAGTGCAAGAGTGATTAACGCACATTTCAGCGGTTGTGAATGGCTTTGCCTGTGATCTGCGCGATGTTCAGCAAAGGTTAAACCTGTGTAGCGCTTATCCGTGTAGTCATGTTTAAGCACCGCTTACCGGCGCAATAACCCACTAACGACTGCTTAAAAGTACTTTAATCACCCTGCATCCAACATCCCTTATTCGGGCCCTCAAAATGAAGTAACAGCCCTTGCAGGTCTTGAAACCGGGACCATGAACACCACAGTCACTGACTTTACCACTGAGGTATCTGGGATATGTACAACTTTTATGGTGTTTAGTATATACAGTGTACTACAGCCGTTCCTCACTACTGCAAACAAATGTGTAAGTCAGTTGGTGTACATATGCATGATACCAGTTAATGTTCATATGTTTGTTGAATTCAGTGTTGCAATGTGACCTGACAGGGTGCATTATGGATGAGAATGGTTCTTGTTTTGTGTCCTTTTTATCTTGTCCCCATACTTCATGTGTACCCCTCCAGTTCACTTATTGAACATCCAACACAGGCCCTCCTTGATGCATATTCCATTAGCCAGCTGTCCTCCCCCACACCAGTCTCCACATACACAGCAATCATTGCTTCTATGGGGAATTAGGGTAATATTAATAGTTATAATACCAGAGCTGCATGTGTTTTGCGTACACTTCAATCCATTTGGATTGCTTCTGTGTCACAAAGTGTGTTCATAGATGTTTATATATATATATATATATATATATATATATATATATATATATATATATATATATATGGCTGTAGATGTTACTGTGTGTGTGTGTGTGTGTGTGTGTGTGTGTGTGTGTGTATGTATATATATATATATATATATATCTATCTATCTATAGAGAGAGAGAGATATTTAGTATTAATTTGTAACACTTATACATAAGTAGGCTTGTATATGTTGATTCACACATTACAGTACATTACAATGTACTGTACATATGTGCACAAAGTGACTGCCCCATTTGTAGTCAGTACTGTGAATTGCCTGTAGTATAAGGTGTAGTCTAACGACCACTAAACATGTATGCAGATTAGATGGCTTAGTGGTAGGTCCCATGACTATGGTGTTGCATGGTCCAGGGTTCAACACCTGCGATGTATTAGACATGTTTTACTCCAGAATAAGGCTAATTTAAGCAGTTGTAAGCAGGTTTAAAGGTGTTTGTGCGACATTATACCAGTGGTTATACACAGTTAAACAAACTTTACATCCTACAGCCTGTGCACACAAATATGGCCACTTCTGCTAACTACTCAGGATATATACATTTCAGTGACGTAACATCTCACTATGTGCTTACATAACATTACATTCTCTGTTAACCGTACTCTCCAGCACACGTGGGTTTGTGTGTTCCAAATGTTTATTATTCTGAGGAATACTACCTATATTTGCAAGCTGTGGTTTAGGTATACTTTGTAACATGTAAAACATCTCTGACTTTATTGGGATTTGAACCACGAATGCACAGATATTATGCAGATGCTGTAGCCATTACACTATTGACATTAACGTTCCTTCTGCCTATTTCCTATGTTCATGAATCCTATGTGTAAGCTTGGCTACACAACAGGCGGAGCCACCCACACCCAGTGAGCTTCACGAAATACCGACATAACACATGAATTGAGAGACTATACATTAACATCCTAACTACATTTGGTATAGCCCCTCACTGACACACTTCAAGGGAAACCTGGGATCATGTGTCCCAGAAACGTGCAGCCAGGGTATGGGGGAGCCCCTCCAGTTTTATAGCTGCAAGACCTGTTAAGGAAATTGAATGCTGTTGGGTTGTCATGTTAACATGCCCTTTTGAGATCACTATGTGCCCCTGTCACCCTACACCACCCCAATCTTCAACAGCTTCCAGCAACTCTGCCTGGAATCACTTCATTGGCTATGTTTGACAGAGGCTCAGTTACTTCCTCAGTGGTGCAGATAAAGCCACCGCACTGTAGCTATGCTTCTAAATGCCCTTGGGCAGATAGTCTACTACCTATATGTGAACCTCTACAGTGCAGGCCATCTCCAACATCATATGTGATTATACAGAGTTTTCTGATCACAATATACAGTGTAAAATCACCATGTAGTCAGACAGCAGTTAAGTACAGCACGAGCATACAGACTACTGATACTTAATCACTCCAAAAGCCTATCTTGGAAGCTAGTAGACTTGTATAGGTTTAAGGCTTTGTATTGCTTACCAGTAGGTTACCTACAGGAAAGATGGGACACAAGCACAGATGGGGAAACATGCCTGCAACAATACCATACCAATTTGCATTGTCAGCCTTAGGCTTTGGAATGCTGGGTAAGGCTATTGGCACCCCCATGGTGCCATTGTTAGGCAAGTCTCAGAGGTGAATCTCACCTCCATGAACTGTACAATAGCGGAATCAGTGAGGGGTAGGCTACTCAACACCAGGTGTAGTACTCACACATGCACGCACTCACAGCACCCCTCAGCATGGACAACATCAACATCTGTTCTGTGTCTGGGACCTGTATAAGGCTCCTGTGAGCACACTGGCACTACCAGACTACAACCCATAACACACATTTCAGCCACTGAACATTGACTGGCACAGACATGGAGGGGATGTATCCATATTCATCAGGGATACCTACATCTCCAAGTTAGTGGGGCAGCATGATACCTCTGTGATCATCCATGTGCAGCTAACATCAGCCACCACTGCAATGCAAACTGTGGGCTGCTACAGATAACCCTCCATGACCCAGGAGCACCACTACAACTATCTGGAGACAGTGGTAAACATGACAGTCCTACCAGACACCGTGTTATTGATCAGTGTCAGCTACCCTACCCTTAACTGGATAACATACGTGAGTATTCACTTCCAGGCCCAGCACGTCCTGGGATTTATCACCTCATATGGCCTGTATCAGTTGGTAAATGGTCTAACGAGAGGTGAAAACATACTAGAAGTGGTAATCACCAACATGTGTAACAGGTGCACCACAGCGGAGGTAAACTGGTCACTGTTTAGATCTGACCACGAACTATTCACTGATGATTTCCACTCCCAACCATCTCCCCCACCCAAGGAACACACAGTGAATACCTTTCCTACAGCTAAACTCACAATACTAATGACAGAGGTGGGAGCGTTCACAGCTGCCATGCTCAGGGATGACAATCCTCAAGATACAGACAGAATTACAAATGCACTCTATAAGCACCTACAAAGATGTATGGGTCGTGCCATCAATGGTAAACCAGGACTCGCTCCTCCTACACAAGGACACCAGTCTGGTGGACCCCTGCAATATACAGGCTATACAACAGAAGTAGGACAGTAGTCCAGAACAATAGCAAATCCCAAGACATGCAGGCATCCGTGACCAGTATTAGTAAGACACTTATGTTACTCATGAAATCATCCAAGGCTGACATCAACAGGTAAATAGGCAAGCATTCAGAAGATGACCACAAAGCCTTCTTGGCTATATCAAGGATCTAAGCAGTAACACACAGATTTGCACTATGCTGGTGCAATATTGCACTAAATATACTGACCCTACTGATATCACCAACACACATGATGATAAATTCGGTGCAAACTTCACCTTCTACAGGGCCCACAACTATACCCAAAACGTACAGTATCCCAGACATCAGTGACATACAGGTGGTAATGGCCCTTTCAAACAGCATGACACAGCGTCAATGGAGGCAGATGGTGTGCCAAACTGCATCCTGCAGACACTACAAGACAAAGTAACCCCCTGCCTAATATAGCAATTCAACATCAGCCTCTACACAGGCTACATGCCCATTCAGTGGCGCATGGCAACTGTTATTCCACTTCATCAAAGTGGTGACACAACTGACCATGGTAACTTACCACCCCATAAGACTGAGTAGCCTGGTTTGCACGGCTATGGAGCGCATCCTCATGGCACTCATTACCATAGATAATGGTAACCTCCAGACACTTGACCCAACCCAGGTGAGCTTAATTGAGTGCAGATCATGCCTACTGAACCTGTTCAGTCACCTAGACTTTAGGTGTGGGGTGTGGTAGTTCGCACATACTACCTGGACCTCACCAAGGGTTTTGACACCATTCCCCACTCGGGTATTATTTCTAAACTCACCAGCCAGTACATACACCCATACATCACAGGTTGGTTTGCCAACAGGCTTACACACAGAACCCACATGGTAAGCCTAGCAGCCTCCAGATCCAACTCTTGACCAGTCACAACTGGTGTCCCAAAAGACTCAGTCATGGGACCCCTACTGTTTGCCGTATACTTCTCAGAGGTACAGGCAAACACAGGTGGACTATGGCAGACTGTGTTTGGCGATTACTGCAAAATGGGAGCCATAACTGACAGTCCAGCTGTTACAGACGTCTTTCAACGGGCCTCACATAGACCAACACAGGGTGTCAGAGTCATAACCTCCAGCCAAAGACCACATACTGTATGGCCATTCCATTTTGGGAAACTACACACCTACTTATTAACACGAGTGGCAGACACTATAATTCAAACACGAGTGGCAGACACTATAATTCAGACAAGGTAATGGGTATGCGGGGACTACATTAGATAGTGATTTCTCCTTTGACAGTCATATCTCCGAAGTAGTTAGGACATCCTTCTATGTAGGCCATCTGATTACTTAAGGGTTTGCATCTCGACAGACTGAGGTTATTGTACCCCTTTACTCATCACTCATCAATCCCATCATCGAGTATGATAACCCATTTTGGATGTACCAACAGCTGGAAGGTCCACAAACGTACCTCGCTAAGAGGATTAATGGCCTCAGACATGTGTCCTATGCTGCCAGACTGCATGAACTCTTGCATTACTCAGTGGCATCTCGTTTACTCAGATGATATTTGCTGGCCAACAAAGCCGTGTCCAGGTCAGGCTTAATGGATATGCTCCACCTATGGGAATTCATGTCACAGTGAGCCACACACTGTAATGAGCTACACCTTGCCACAACCATAACTGGAAGATGCTCGAGTGACAGATTCCTGTCACAGGTACTCCCCATGCTTTGGAACTACATCCCTGATTACATTATATGGAGTCCCTCACTAACATTCCAGGGAAACCTTGCAGAGTGGATGGGGAACAGTGGATACACCCCAGGGATCCCACAGTTGGATCTGCTCCACAGAGGGACAGTTTGTTAATCAATGGGGTGGCGACAGCTGACACATTTTGGCTAGGCTTATGAATGGCCTCGGGCAGTTAGCCAAGTAACTACCTATGTACCTATGAACCTATACATACAGTATCGACATATGCTGATAGCTTAATTTACTGTTCAGGTGTTGACTTAACTTGTGCCAATGGCAGTTGTGTGTACAATAGTTGAGGGCTGCCTATGTAGGATGCACACAGTAGACCACCTATACATGACACTTTAAAGGTGGTCGTGTGTGTGTGTGCCATCCAAGTTTACTGTGTGTGCAGGTGGAGAAGGGTGTCAGTCCATAGGTGCCTACATTGTCAGTGTGTGTGCTGTACGTTCCCTCTTTGCCAAGGCATGGGCATACTGGGCATGCCGCCATCTGCCTACTGGGTCTGGCACAGGGTGTTCGTGGTCTGAGTCCCTCTATGCCTGTGGGGCCCTTGGCAATGGTGGTGGGCTGTGAGGGCCTTCACCTGTCTGTCCCTGCTGCAGCTGTTTCCACAGGATCGTATTGTGTAGCATGGCACATACTATGAAGATGTGGGCACACGTGCCTGGAGAGTACTGCAAGGCTCCACCAGATATGTCCAAGCAACGGAACTGTGATTTCAGCATTCCAAACACACGCTCTATGATGATTCTGGTTTGTGCATGTGCCTCATTATGGCATTCTTGCATGGGTGTGTGTGCATTTCTGATGGGAGTCATCATCCACGGTTCCAGTGCATAGCCAGCATCCCCCACCAGGTGGCAATATGGGATGTCCCCCCCTGGCAAATACCTGATACAGCTGTGAGGCATGTCAGATGTGGGAGTTGTGATAGCTTTCAGGGCTGCCAGCAAACACATCCCTGATAATGGCCTGGGCATTGCACATGACCTGGCAGTTGATGGAGGGGTATCCCTTGTGATTTATGTATTGCCTACCCTGCTCACCAGGTGGTGACGTGATGTGTATGTGCATGCAGTCTATTGCACCCAGTACCTCCGGGTAGTCTGCCACACGGTGGAAGAGATGCATATTGCTGGCCAACTCCTCCTGCGTTCGGGGGAAGTATATGTGCTCATTGGCATGTGGTAACATGGCATCCAGGAACTGGTGGAGTACCCTGGATGCTGATGCCTGTGAGATCCCCATGATATCCCCAACTGGCTTTTGAAAGGTACCTGTGGCTAGTATTCTCAAGCTTACACATACCTTCGTGCCTACTGGGATGGTAACCCTCTGTTATTTCTGGCTCTGAGGCGTGGCCGGCACAGCTCAACAAGTTGTTGTATGGTGTCCCTGTCCACCCTGTAACGCTCTACTATCTCCGGATCATGTAGCCCATGGTAGGTTACCCTGGGTCTGAACACTCTTCTCCTCCTCTGGTGCCTGAGATGGTTGTCAGCATCATCCTCCACACCACCTTCAGTCTCCAAGACATGCTAGTGAATCAAAGCTATGGCAGCCTCTAACATGTACATATTAAAAGTTCCCCGTCTGTACACACCGATGGTGCAGAGTGTCTGGGAATACACAAGTGTGTGTGAGGTGCTTTCACACTTTATACTATTGTGCTATGGATGCTGCTGGTGTAATTGGGTGTGTATGTGCAATTCTAGCTGCAGGGTGTCTTAATTATGAGTTTTACAGTGAGCAGTGTAATTGTGGGGCCTTTGGTGTTGAATCAACCCGAAGCCCCTCCCATTGTCAGGCATGCATCCAGCTGCCGGCTTTCTTGTTTTGTACTTTCCCAACCCAGGATTGTGTTGCAAAATGTGTTGTGTAGCTGATCTACTACAAGTTTGCTTTGTTTTGCTGTGACAGTTCTCTTTTCTTTGCAGTATGGCACCTCCCCTTTCCTGTTCTGCAGGTAGCTGCTAGCAGCCTTGCTAGCTGTTGTCAGTGGCCCACTGTGGGTTCCTAGGTGTTAATTACTCATTTGTACTCCAATTACCATGCTGTAGCATTTCCTTATTTTTTTCCCCGTTTCCTTCCTGTTTCAGCTCTGGTGCACGCCACGCACAGCCGTTTTACCGGGTTTCAAGCGCATTTTCATCCACATTCACATGCACATTCAGTTATTGTGTGCTCTCAGCTAAGCAAAGCTATGGCTACTTCAACACGCCCCTATCCTGCAGCTTTGCTTAGCAACAGGCAAACTGAATTAGCAATGCTTCAATGTGCTTACAGCAAAGGTGGCACACCCCTCTCTTGATGTAATCTTTATCTCCAAGCCACACCTCGGTGTTGTAATGCTACACTGTGAGGTAAATCCTTACGCCGACGGGGAATATGTGATTCAGTATTACTCTGCTCATTTGCATGACATTGCTTACTAATTCCTAGTTACCGAGCAGAACACTGTCACAGCCCCTTAGCAACCCTTGCGCCATGGTGTGGTGTAGCATGCATGTCTTTGACTATTATGGGGAAATCATGAAAAGTGTTATATTGCAGTTTTATTCCATATAATTATAATTATATTTTCATTGTGATTCCGTTTGCGCACCGATGCCCTGAGGTTTAACTTTGCGTTAGTGTGGGCATGGCATTAAATGTTCTTTTTTATATTTTGTGCATTTTTTTTATGCCAATGGCAATATATTTAGCCATTGGCATATATTAACAGTATAATACATGTGTTTGGTCCACTGTCATGGCTCCGATTGTATGTTTGCAAAAACGTAAACCATTTTTTTTCGGTTTACATTTCTGCATGCTTACTCTACACCTGCACCACTTCCTGAATCTCTATATACCTTCATTTGCATGCTACAGTGCTGCACATGGGGTAATTAGCATACAGGCGCTGGGAGCTGTGCGGCCGTAGTGCACTCGGGTAGTGCACGTGGAAACAGCTCATACCTGAATCGCTTGGCGACCATATTTGGTGTTAAGATTGCCGATGCTGCACTTGGCGCAAGGTTCATGAATCCCGGGGTTAGTTAAAAGTCACTTTATATATGGATGTAGTGCAGTCTTCATCAAAATGGCCCTTAGTTAAAAGTACCTATATATATGGGCATAGTGCAGTCTTCATCAGGGTGGTCCTTAAGTTTATATATGGGCGTAGTGCAGTCTTCACCAGGGTGGTCCTTAGTTAAAAGTCACTTTATATATGGGTGTAGTGCAGTCTTCATCAGAGTAGTCCTTAGTTAAAAGTCACTTTATATATGGGTGTAGTGAGTTTGATACACTACTGATTAGATTGTATAGTGTTTCTTTGTGTAAGAATGAGTGGCTTATTAATAATATTAACTTCACACCAAGTCATTTGGAATGTTAGTGAATAGATTGAGCAAGAGTAGTGTGTCTGTGTAAGACAGGATTAGCTGCATGTGTGGGTTACTTCACATTTAGATAATGGTGGTTTATGTCTAATAGTTGCCTGCTTTCTATTTTGGAAATCACTTCCATTGTGGCTTCTCAGTGTGCACAGCACTCATTCCATTCTATTAGGTGTTTGCACAATCATAGAGATGGCATATGTAAGTTCATGGGGTGCAGGGGGGGGCTACCCTTCTGATGGGGTGCAGGGTAGATGGCCCTCATGCAAAAAAACTGATGACGGGTGTTTTTATGTGCTTTTCTTGAGTGTATGAAAATTTAATGACCTGCATAAATCAAACAAATGCAGACAATTAATAGCAACATTTCAAAAATGTCCGTACAGAAAACATCAGGTCAAAACTGCACCAGTCACTAAAGGAAAACTCTCCTTATGTGACCTGTCAACCAAAAAAAAAAAGAAAAAACTAACACTTTACCTTACAATACCACTAATTAGACAAAGGGCTTTTTGTAGGGTAATGGGTATAGTTGGGACTAGTAGTATGGGCAGTTATTAGGGTTTGGACATATTAGTTAGGATAAGCAGGTCAGGTGGTGCCCCTCCCCCCACCACCAAACTATGTACTTACACAAGCACTGCCCCTAAGTCAGTGTATAATACCTTACCAAAAATACTTTCTGAAATAATGCCACTAAACAAGACATTTCACACACAGCAGAGCACACTAAATATGTCCCCTTCATACCTTAACCTGCAAACACACACACACCTCTAATGTCAAGATTTTATGTATCTGAAAGTTTCTGCATTAACAGAACGTCTGATTTACCATAATCACAAGCACGCCCCCTGCAGAAAACATTCAGTTTTCCTCCTTTCATTAGCTTGTACACGTGATGGAGCACTTTTAATGAATTGTGATAGCAGTAAACTGTTGACAAAGAGAATATTCAACAGAGTATACTGCATAACTGCACCTGTAGTTTAGTAATGTTGAGGACTAATATTATGTTTGCGTCTGTGATCTGCGATTCTGTTATTTGTGGTTGACTGTATTGTGCAATTGCTTTTTTTCAGTGATGTGAAGGTTGCTCCTGTTTGCAGTCAGACTTTCATGATATAATTGTATATCATCATCATTAACCCCCTTATTCTGATTCTGTAGGTGGGGTCATGGTGTTGTGTCAGCTGTCGCTGTCTCAGTTCAGTGACTGTTCTGACTTCTTTGACAGTCATACCTAACTGTCACAGATCTTGTCTCATGCAGTCCATCTATCTCTTTAATGGATGCTCTTGTTTATTCTTGCCTTGTTCCTATTTCTCCCAAATCATCTTCACCAACTTATCTTCTGCACGTGAACCACCATAATCTGTTCCCTTTGACATTCTCTGTAATTGAAGATACTTCGACTTCTGCTCTGATATTGTCATTTCTTCATTGTTTCGCACAGGTTGCATCTTATCACCCATCTCGGGCACTTCCATCTCCATCACCTCTGCGTCCTCAGCTGCTGTGCCTTCACTGCCTAAGTTTCTGCATATGCAGTAGTAGTGGTTTATTTATTTATTTTTGCATTTGTTTACTGGGTAATGTCCGACTGGGCTGGGAGCCTGTTTTCAGTGGAGACCCAGGGAGAAAAGCTCCACAACATACAAAACAATTTAGACAGTAGACAAAAAACAATATGAATCAATACATATTAGTCAATTACAACAGTACAGCACAGCATTTGTTGTATTTGACATTAGAGTGCATAATAGTGTATATGTACATAATGTAAAAATAGCTAATAATTTACATGTGGAACTCAGAAGAAATTAAAAAAAAATATGGATTGAATAAGAAAGTGAAAAGGTAGATAGCTTGTAACTAGATAAAATTGTGAGAGAGTTTTAGTGAGTAGAAGAGGGTAGACAAAAGAAATGCAAAAGTGGAAAGAAAGAAAGGACTTTAGACAAGGCTAGACAGATATTAATGCAAGAAGAGAGAAAAGGCTATGGTCTGTGTATAGAAGAAAGGTGAGGTGTTGCTAAACATTAAAGTTATCCAGGAGAGCAACAGGGTAAGCATAGCCAGTTGTTTTTAAGGTGTTCTTTCAGTTTTAGTTTAAACACAGGATAGGAGGGAGTACACTGTATGTGTAGTGGAAGGGAATTCCTGTACTTAGTTTTGTTTGAATAGAGGGAGTCTCCATGGGTGTTATGAGACTGTGTAATTTTGAGCAGTGGTCTGTTGGTGGACCTGAGGGATCTGCTGCTGACATGTAGTTGGACCAGGGTTGAAAATGCAGGACAGTCTTTTGGGTTTTGAATAATTTTGTGGGTGAAGGTGAGATGGTTTAGTGTTAAGAGATTTGGGAGTTCAAGCCAGTTCAGTTGTTTTAGAGCAGTGCAGTGATGAGCTTTATGTGGGAGATTCATGGCAAACCTAGCTATTTTGTTGTAGCAGGCTCAAGGTTTTGAAGGTCAGCTTTGCATAAGTTGAAATTTTGTGAGCAGTATAAAAGAGTGGATAGAAGCTGAGATCTAGCAGTGGCTATTCTGGCTTGTGGTGTTAGATATGGTAATGTTGAGTTTGACATGGACATTGTTTTGATTGTTTGGGATATATGGATGTCAAATTTTAGTCAGTCATCTATAGTAATACCTTGGAGTTTGGCCTGGTTAGATGGCTCAATTTTAGTGCCATTTGTGGATAGAATAGAGAGCAGTGGAGAGTTGTTTTTGTTAAATTTGTTTGTGAATGTAATTAACTTAGTCTTTTTAGGGTTAAGAATGAGTTGGTGGCTGGAAAGGAATGATTCAGTTTCCTGAAATGCTTTTTCCATCTTGTCTTGGAGTTCTAGGGGGAGGGGGCTGAAATAATAAGGGTTGTATCGTCAGCATACTGTATGATTGAGGCAAGTTGGGTTGCAAGTTTTTTTTTTTTTTTGTAAAGATGATGAAAAGAAGGGGACCCAGTATGGACCCTTGGGGTACACCAGTGTTAACAGTCAATAGAGGGGAGAGAGTGTGGTCCCATCTAGTAGCCTGATGCCGGTTTGATAGATAGCTGTGAAACCGTTTTAGGGTTGATTGACTTGAGGGTGTAAGTGGCAAGTTTGTTGAGAAGCAGTTGGTGGGAGATGGTGTCAGTAGCTTTTGAAAAGTCCAGGAAAATTGCAGAGACTAGCTGACCTTTGTTCATAGGGTGGTGAGTGTTTGTGAAAGCTATTAGGGCAGTGTTAGTACTATGCTTGGGGCGGAAACCATGCTGGGTGTCTCCTAGAAGGTTATTTGATGTAAGGTGGTTTAGGACATGTTGCTGATTACATTTCTCAAGGATCTTGGCTATGGGAAGGAGGCTTTGTCTTTTTGTTTTATTAGTAGTTTAGTATCAGGAGACAGCCATGGAAGCGGTTTTGCTTTGATGCATATTTTTCTGGTAGGGGCAAGGTGATTTAGGATTTCAAGAAATCTGTTGTTAGAGTTCTACAGCAAGGTTAAGTTGTAGGTATTTTAAAGGTGACCAATCACAATTTTGCACAAATTGATTAAATCGGTCAGTTGATAAATGTGTATTGCTGCAGATGTATTTAAATGGAGCATGAGTCTTGGCTTGAAGTTTTTTTTAGAAATGCAGGAGTATAGTCACTAAGGCTAATAGGTAGACAGCTGGATTGGTGACTCAGATTTGGTTTATTAGTTAATATCCAGTCCAGGAGTGATTGTTTTTTTTAATGTGTTTATTTGTGCAGGTGGGACAGTCTATAACTTGGGAGTAGGACTGTCAGAGGAGCAGGAGAGCCAGTCCAGGTTAAAGTCTGCTAAGATTATAGTTTCATGACTGGAAAAGGAGGAAGGCCAGGAGAGAAGTTCTATGCTGTGGAGATTGTTCCAGGGGCAGGCAGGCAGCAATAATAATTGATTTATGGGCATTTATTTTCAGGTAGGCAATGAGGATTTCTGCACTGGGGATATCTGGTGATGTACAGTCTAGTTTTCCTTTTAAACATGACTGCTACACCACCACCTCTTTTAATTAGTCTGTCTTGTCTAATTATATTATAACTGTTGTATGTAATTTCTGAGTCTTTGATGCGTCATTTTAGCCATGTTTTTTAGTAATGACTATTATGCCTGGAGAGTAGGTGGCCAGGATAGCATGTAATTCCGTGATTTTGTTTACAATGCTCCTTAGATTAAAGTTAGTTATTACTTGGTCAGAACCTAAAAACTTAGGCAGGGAGGACTGAAACCTGGAATTAGAGAGATCTTGGTTAGGAGAGTTTAGGTCGTGTGGTAGAATAGTGGGTAATAACATATTTTGGGCCTGGGTTGGGATGGATGTCTGCTTGTAATTTTATATGTGTAAGGGAGTGGAGTAGAAGGTATTTTAGTTTGGAGATAGATGGAATCTGAGGTTGGGAGGGTGAGGTTGTGAGAGCCGTGTGTGCTTGAGAGAGACTAGGAGGGACTTTGGTATGTAGAAAAGTTGGGGGGGGGGTTATGTCACTATAGTGGTTGGATGGTTGATGGTTAGTAGCGCGTGTTTGTGAGGGGGCTACTGGTTATATATTTCATATTTGTGGAGGTCTGAGCAGTGAAGGTTATGTAGAGAAGGCATGATAGGATGATGATGAAGGGAAGTGTGAGATGGAGATCCAAGTTTGATATAAGATTGGGGGAGTGGGGTTGTCTAAAGATTGTTGGGGAGAGATGGTAGATAGAGTCCTAAGGTAATAATGAGGTAGGGATGAGGACTTAGTTATGCAGTTGCGGAAAAGGAGGTGGGAAAAGAAAAAGTAATTAGAGTGCGGGTATGGAAGAGTGGGTGGGGAGAAGGAAGGCGGAAGTTGCGTAAGCAGGTAAGGGTGTGGCTATGAGACTATAAACCTAAGGAAAGTGGGGGGTGGAAATAGGGTTGGGGTAGGGGAGACGAGTTTGCCTGAACTGAGTGGGTTGGAACCCCACTGGGTGAAAGGACGGCAAGGAAGAAAAAACATTCAGTTACTGCAGTCTGTGCAAGTTACTGCTGTTCCAGAGTTGTGGAAGTGAGTATATTAGTTTTTTTAGGCAAATGAAAAATATCAAGACTCTACAGCAAGGGAAAAGTAGAGGGGATGGATTTAGTGGGTGTAGAGCAGTCCCTACTGGGACTCTGGATTTACTGAAAGCTATTGGCAACAGATAAAATTGATTTAATGTAGAACAAAAGAGAAGATTTTATATGGAGTAGAGTGGTTCTTACTGGGCATATATACGGACAAAAAATGTAGGTAAAAGGCATATAGATGTAGTTATGCGAGTCTAACAAGTTAGGGAAGATGGAAAAGTTCAGGTGCAGAGTAGTAGCATATTGGGGACAGAGAAAGAAATCACTGCCAGTGAGCCTGTTTGGTGTGGGAGCCACTGAGACAGCTTTACTGAGACTCAGAATTTTAAAAATGCCTGTTTGGTACTATTAAATACAGAATTATGAAAAAATAACATACATAGCTCTGATAGTGTAATTGCAAATTTTGAATTGCTAAGGCCATTGGCATTTGGGGCTGTTTGCACTTCCGTTTCTGGAGGGTGCAGAGAAAGCTGCAGAGGGGTTCTGCAAGAAAGAAAGAGACAAAGGAGAAAAGGTTAAATTAACTTAGAGAGTATGTGGAGGAACAAATAGTTGGAAGAGAAAAATATAACTAAACAAATATATTGCAGGCTGGAAATATGACTCCGAGGGAGGGGTTAGTAAGGTTTAAGTATAGGAGGGAAAGTTACAAAGGATGGGGGGTTAGGAAGGATTTAGTATTGGAGGGAAAATAACAGGAGAAAAACAATAAATAGTAGGATAGGAGAATGTGTTCTACTTCTGTAAATATACCAGTAGAACCACAAAAAAACAAGTGAAACCATAAATATGATTACAGCAATAGAATCTCGCTATAGAGTTGTGTTATGCGTTACAGCAGCAGTCTAGCCAATTCCACCCGTGGAAGCAAATTCAATTGTCTTAATAACCAGCTACAGGTTTAACATACCTTTTTATAACATCAGAACTGAAACTATTGCTATTGAGACATACTAGGTATTTTGTAAAAGCATATGGAACACCAAACATATTGCTGTAGCATTGGTTAGATGCTCTACAAGCAGTATATATTGGCAGAGCAGTGTAATTGTCTAAATTACAAAACAGCATGCAGGCCAGCAGAAAATAACTACGTAGCACCGATATAAAATGCTACAGTTACTGTAGTTAGCACAGATATAAAATGCTACAGTTACTGTAGTTAGCACCGATATAAAATGCTACAGTTACTGTAGTTAGCACCGATATAAAATGCTACAGTTACTGTAGTTAGCACCGATATAAAATGCTACAGTTACTGTAGTTATCTGCAAGTGAAAGATCTGCTCTATGAATGCATAAAAAAATACAGTTCAGTTACGTGGCTGGTACACCAAAAAAAAAAAACAGTGGTCGCTAGTATGGGAAAGAGTGAGCATACTGAGTTTGAAAAATGGTGCCCGATTAGGTGACTAAGTAAATTCACACAGGTGACGTAGCTGTTTGGGGTTGGTTCATGGTAATACAAAGAATTGCCTATAGGGAACCCCACTGGGCGAAAAGATGGCAAGGAAGAAAAAAACAGTTACTGCAGTCAGCGCAAGTAACAACTGTTCCAGAGTTGTGGAAGTGAGTATATTAGATTTGTTAGGCAAATGAAAAATATCAAGACTACAGCAAGGGAAAAGTAGAGGGCATGGATTTAGTGGGTGTAGACTTGGAATTTACTGAAAGCTATTGGCAACAACAAAAATTGATTTAATGTAGGAGAACAAAAGGGAAGATTTTATATGGAGTAGAGTGGTTCTTATTGGGAAAATGTATGGAAAAAAACTGTAGGTAAAAGGCGCATAGATGTAGCTATGTGGGCCCAGGGTTGCCAGATTTCCAACTGGCCAGGTAGGGACAAAAAAAAAAGGTCTTTCACAGTAAGTGAAGACTAAAAAAAAAAAGGACTTCCGTGCTAGGTCTTTAATGCGGAACATCAGAATTTTTTTTTTTTTTACTGGCCTGGGCCAATCAAAACTAAATAAACACGGAGCTACTTCTGTTTAATGCAAAACATCCCAGTTCCGCATTAAACAGAAGTAGCTCTGTTCTGTGATTTTTTGATTGGCCCGTATACCAGTATATCGCTAAACACGGAGCTACTTCTGTTTAATGCGGAACATCGCAGTTCCACATTAAACAGAAGTAGCTCTGTTTTGCGATTTTTTGATTGGCCCGTATACCGGTATACGGGCCAATCAAAAATCTCTAAACACTGAGCTACTTCTGTTTAATGCGGAGCATCGCAGTTCCACATTAAACAGAAGTAGCTATGTTTGTTTTTTTGATTGGCCCGTATACCAGTATACAGGCCAATCAAAAATCGCTAAACACGGAGCTACTTCTGTTTTAATGCTGAACTGCGATATTCCGCATTAAACACAAGAAGCTCTGTGTTTAGCGATTTTTGATTGGCCCGTATTCCAGTATACAGGCCAATCAAAAAAAACAAAAAAAAAACAAAGCGAAGGCTGCCCGGGATTTAAACTGGCAGCGTGTTACTCGGGATCAGGCTGCTGATCTTGCGACACTCCCGCCCAAATAGGGACATCTGGCAACCCTGTGTGGGCCTAACAAGTTAGGGAAGATGGAAAAGTTTGGGTGCAGAGTAGTAGCGTGTTGGGGACAGAGAAGGAAGTCACCACCACTGAGACAGGTTTGCAGTCATGAGACTCAGAATTTTAAAAAATGCCTGTTTGGTGCTATTAAATACAGAATTATGAAAAAAAGAACATGCATAACACTGATGGTATAATTGCAAGTTTTGAATTGCTGAGGCCATTGACTTTTGGGGCTGTTTGCACTTCCATTTCTGGAGAGTGCAGAGAAAGCCGCAGAAGTGGTCAGAGTGGTAGTGGCTGGCACACCAAAAAACAGTGGTCACTAGTGAGCATACTGGTTTCAGTGCTGTTTTGTGCACCCTTCATTTCACATCTATGTATCAACATTGTTATGTCTCTATCTAGTGTGTGTGTGTGTGTGTGTGTGTGTGTGTGTATAAACTGTGTGCATACATGCATAAGTTGTACATTATAAGTAACCAACCATAGCTATCACTCTTTAAAGGAAAACTCCACCTTCTCCTACAGTTTAACTCAACTCTTAGGTTGCTTTTCTCTCTATAATATGATTCCAGTTCTGTGTAGATGCCTGAAACCTGCTTGTACTTTCTACATTTTGATTTCCTCACTTTGGTCTCAAAGGAGGGGAAAGATCACCCACTTTTTTTTAAGTTTTAACTTCTCACAAGTTGCAGAGGAATTTGTCTACACTTGCATGACATACCACAGACACAGAGAAATTTGTAGTCAGGAGCTCAGGCTGCTGTAAACAAGACAGAGAGGTGTTAACCTGTTTCCATTGCCTTTGTTGCAGAGAGGAAGAGAACTTTGACTGGTCTAATTGCTTTGTTTTGCTATGAAAAGCATGGCTACTTTGGAAACAGCTGTGAATCAGTCTGTGGTTCAAAGGCAGTTGTCACCTCTTTTAACAAATTTATATAAGCAGCATCACAGTATTCAAATGCTAAGCTTTAAACTTTAAATGTTTATTGTTTATACTACTATACATTTTAAGATGAGTAGTATCAAAGATGACTGTGTCAATTAGAGAAAAGTCAGAAAATATTTTTCTTGTAATTCATGTCCATGAGGGATGAAACTTGTTTTTGTGCCTCTGCCCATTGATTGCGTGGCAGGTCTGGCATACCGTTTGGCCTTGGCAGGGTGTGAAAATGGAACCTGTAGCCCTGGGATACGATATTTAAAACCCATTTGTCCTGAGTGATTATGTGCCAATTTTGAGCAAAAGGTGCTAGATGTTCATCGTGTTTCACTGTTGCAGTCATGACTGTAGGGTTCTCCCCTGCCGGCAGGCAGCCCTCGGTCGGCCAGGTTCCCAAAGTCTGGGTCCGGCGTCGGCTGTTCAACCATGCTCCCTGACGTCAGAGCGCCAGGAGTATAAAGCTGACAACCGACGCCATCTTCTCCAGTCTTTCTTGCCGTGTGGTGATAGCAGTTCGCAATTGCCGGTTGGCTGACTCCTGACGAATTTTACTGATATATTTCGGTCCGAAGACTTTCTTCTCCACTCAAAGCTAAGTACCCCGTTGGGGAAACTTTTTTCTTGCTCCACTCCGATGTCAGAAAAAGTTAATAATTGTATTTCATGTGGGAAGCAAATACCTCATAAGGATTTTCATTCTTACTGTATTCCTTGCTTGGGCCCTGACCACGACGTAGCTAGTTGTCGGTTTTGTGCTAGATTCAATCAACGTACAATTAAGCGAAGGTACGATTTTGCTTTTCATTACTTCGGTAGGCGCTTTAACTACAAAATGTCGTCGAATACGGTCCCGGCTACCTGAGTTCACAAACGTCGCAAGGATAAAGACAGGCCTCCAAGGTCCAAATCTGATGATAGCGCACAAGCGGTGCCAGCTTCAGGTTCGGCCGTTGTCAGTGAGGCGCTTTTGCAGCCCCTGTCATCGGCCATTTCAGAACCGACGGCCGAAACAAACTCTCATGAGGAGCCAACCAGGCCTTTAAAAATTTCTGTTGCAGGACCTTCGGACAATGCTCCTTCGGATGGGTCCGGAGCCGCTGTGCAGGTAACGGCCTCCGAAGGGGTTTTCAGGCCTACTCAGCTACTAATAAAGGCAAAGCCAAAGACTCCTTCAAAATCAAAGACTTCTACACAGGCTTCTTCTGAACCGGATCCCAAGTCACAGAAACAGTTACTCAAGATGGCGGAGGATTTACTTACTATGATTAGGGGTTCTCATCCCCCTCCAGACAAAAGGCCAAGGCAGGATGTTTCTTATGATTCCTCTGATCACGCTTCTGTTTCCTCAGTTTCTTCTTCTGATCAGGAATATTCTTTCCCTCCTTATGAGGATTCTGATGCTGAAGAATCCATTCCTTCAGCTTCTCCCCCTGAGGATTTTTCTTTTGGGGAAACTTTGCATGAAATGAGGGAACATTTCCACTGGGAAGGACAGGAGTATTCGGAATCCAAGAAAAGGTTGAGGGAATTTCTTCTTCTTCCCCAACATAGACCCCTGGCTGTTCCTCCTGTTTTGGATATAGTGGATGATGCCTTTTCGGAGGCTAACTTAACCACTGACTCTTTTCCTCCTGCTCCTGTGAAGCCTGATAGATATTACAGGGTTCCTGATTCCCATCAGTTTTTATACAAGAACCCTTCTGCTGACCCTGAAACCATTTCTCAGGGTCCTAAGGGAGCTAAGGCCGCTTCTGCCAAAAATCCTACTCCTTCTGAAAAGGATTCTCGATCCTTAGAAAGATGGGGCAAAAAGGTGTATACTTCTGCTACTTTGTCCATTAGGGCTTTAAACTGTCAGTTTCATATGTTTAAATACCAGCAATTTCTATTGTCTGTCTTAAAACAAAAGCTTTCTTCCATTTCTGCCTGTGCAGATGATAAGGAATTACATGACTTATTGCATGCCACTGAACAGGTTGGGAAGCATGGTTTACACTGTGGATTTGATGCCTTGGAGGCTTCTTGTAGGGCTGCGGCCTCTGGCACAGTCATTAGGAGGCATGCATGGCTAAAGGAACAAAATTTACCTGAACAGGTAAAGGCAAAATTATTGGATGCTCCTGTTCAGCATAATGTTTTGTTTGGATCGAAAGCTGAAGAGGTGATTAAAAAGATGGAGGATAAGGTGAAATCCATGCAAACAGTTAAAGATTTCTTACAAGTACAGCCTCCTAAATTTAGCAGGAATTGGACTTCACAAAATTGGTCCTTTCCCACTTCAGACAGGCCTCAGAGGGTTAGATACAGACGTTCCAGAGGGAGGCCTCAGTCACAAGCTGCTTATAGACCAAGACAGTGGACTGCTTCCACCCCTAGGGGAGGAGAGGACAGGTCACAATCTCAAAGGAAACAAACTCAATGACTCCCTCTATGGGGCTACAGGAGCTTCTTCACTGGAAGCCCCTCTCGGAGGAAAACTCTCTCTTTTTTATCAAAATTGGACTCAAATAACCCAAGACAAATGGGTTTTGGATGTGGTTTTAAGAGGTTACAAATTCCATTTTCATACCTTGCCAAGGCCAAGCGGATGGCCAGACCTTCCAAAACATCAATGGACGGAGGCCTTAAACCAGGTGGAAGCTCTTTTGGCTATTAATGCCATAGAACTGGTCCCTCTTTCAGAAATGGGAAAAGGGTTTTATTCAAGGCTCTTTTTAGTCCCAAGGAAGCAAAACTCATGGAGACCCATTCTTGATCGGTCGGTCTTGAACACCTTTCTAGAGATTCCAAAATTCAAGATGCTTACTCTACAGCAGCTACTTCCAATGCTGTCCAAAAATGCATGGATGGTAACTTTGGATTTAAAGGAGGCATATTTACACATTCCCATCAGGCAGGATCGCAGAAAATACCTCAGGTTCAAAGCCGGATCGAGGCACTTTCAATTCTCTGCGCTGCCCTTTGGATTATCTACTGCGCCCAGGGTCTTCACCAAATGCCTGGCTCCAGTAGTAGCTTATTGCAGACTCAGGGGAATTCAAATTTACCCTTATCTGGATGATTGTCTAATTCAGGCAGACAGCAAGGATGTTTTACTCCAGCATCTAGAATTTGTACAGAACCTCCTCAAGTTCCTGGGATTCTCTGTAAACATAAAAAAGTCAAATTTGACACCATCACAACAGATAACCTTTCTGGGTGCACTTCTAAACACCACAACCCAGATGGCATTTCTGACATCCGAAAAGCAGTTACAGCTGGCTTCAACTTTCAGAACCTTGGCTACTTTAACTCATCTATCTGCAAGGAAATTCCTGCAGGCTTTGGGTTACATGGCCTCCTGCATCCTTCTCGTACCATATGCAAGACTACACATGAGGAAAATACAGTGGTACCTAAAAAGTGTATGGTCTCAGCATTGCCACAGTTTAGACATCCTGATCTCCGTTCTTCCTTGCCTTCAAAAGGAATTTCTTTGGTGGTCCAGGGCATGTGCTCTAAACAAAGGGAAGCCCTTCCATCTGCCTCCTGCCTCTCAGATTCTAACCACGGACGTCTCGGATTATGCTTGGGGAGCCCATTTTCAGGGCAATTGTTTGCAGGGCCTTTGGACAAAGGATCAGAAGCACCTGCATATCAATTTAAAGGAAATGTTAGCCGTTCAGAAAGCTCTATTGGCCTTCAGGAATCTTTTACAACCAGGACAACTGTTAATACAGACAGACATCACCACAGTTATGTGGTACATAAACAAGCAAGGGGGATCTCATTCCTACCCCCTTTGCAGACTAGCCATGGATCTATGGGACACAGCTCTATCTTGCAATCTGGATCTTCAAGCTCAGTTTCTACCAGGGAAACAAAACTTCCTGGCAGACAGTCTGAGCAGACATCTTTCGGATCCACACGAGTGGATGCTGGACACCAAAATATTCAGGATGATAACAGCAGTCTGGGGATGTCCTCACATAGACCTCTTTGCATCCCATCTCAATCATCAGCTACAGACTTTTTGCACCAGGATTTTCCACACAGAAGCTTGGAGAGTGGAAGCCCTGTCATTCAGTTGGAGGAACCTCTCGGGATATGCCTTTCCTTCTCTCTCTCTTCTTCCACAGGTTTTATTGAAGATAAAACAGGACAAGCCCAAGATGATCATCTTGCTGGCTCCAAATTGGCCTCGGCAGTTTTGGTATCCAACTCTAAAAAACCAATGCCTGGAGCCCCCTTGGGTTTTACCTCAGTCTCCGAACCTTCTGTCCCAACATCAGGGTCAGGTTCCACACACTCATGTCAGAACTCTCAGCCTGGCGGCCTGGTTAATCCAGGGCCTTTGATTTCTTCTTTACTGCCCAAGCAGGTTATGGATGTCATTTTAGAAGCCAGACATCCTAGCACTAGAAAATCTTATGCAGGAAAATGGATGCAGGCTCAGGATTCTGATCCTCTTCTTCCTAACATTACTTTAATTTTACTTTACCTGACAGATCTCTTACATAAGGGTCTCTCTTTCTCTTCCATTAAGATACATGCCTCTGCTATTTCTGCTCATTATAATACAGACCCTCCCATCTTTTCCCACCAGCTCATGAGACAGTTTCTCAGAGGAGCTAAGAACTTAAGACCTCCTAGATCTCCTCCCATTCCTGCTTGGGATCTCAACTATGTTTTGGAAAAACTAACCTTGCCTCCTTTTGAGCCTGCTGCCTCTTCTGACATCAAGTTTTTATCTTGGAAGACAGCTATCCTGTTAGCTCTAACCTCTACCAGGAGAGTTTCAGAGTTGCAAGCTCTTATGGCTGTGGAACCTTATATTATTTTTCATCAAGACAGGGTATCTTTGAGGACTAATCCTACCTTCATGCCTAAGGTGGTTTCCAAAGTGGCTTTAAATCAAACTATCCACTTGCCAACCTTTTTCCCCACTCCTCAAAATAAAGGGGAAAGGATCTTACATTCCTTGGATGTACACAGACAACTACGTTTTTACCTGAACAGAACCAAGGACATCAGAAAGTCAGAACAATTGTTTGTTTCTTATGTTCAAGTTCCCAAGGTAAAGCCATTTCAAAACAGACCATTTCTAAATGGATTGCTCATGGAATCAGATTTTGTTATTCACACCATGGAAAGCAAATCCCAGGAAGTGTACAGACTCATTCCACCAGAGCTGCTGCCACTTCTGCGGCCTTCCTCAGGGGAGTTCCTACCAAAGACATTTTGGAAGCTGCAACTTGGAGTTCAGTGCATACTTTTTCTAAGCACTACAATCTACCTCTCTACTCTAAGTCTAGGGCGGGCTTTGCCTCTGCAGTCTTGCAGGGCCTTTTAGCCGCCCCTTCTTCTTTATGACCACCTCCCTTTCTTTCAGCTTTGGGATTCTACCCTACAGTCATGACTGCAACAGTGAAACACGATGAACATAGTACAGTTGTGTGCACCTACCATAAATGTAGATGTTCGAGTGTCTTCACTGTTGCAGTCCCTCCCTCCTGTCCCCTCTTATTTTTACTCTTGTGTATTTCTTTTTCCCACCATTCTTCTGAGGTGTATTTGCAATGGTTTTGGGACCTTTTTCATTTTGGGACTTCTGACATCTGGGGCAAGAAAAACTGGAGAAGATGGCGTCGGCTGTCAGCTTTATACTCCTGGTGCTCTGACGTCAGGGAGCATGGTTGAACAGCCGACGCTAGACCCAGACTTTGGGATTCTGGCCGACCGAGGGCTGCCTGCCAGCAGGGGAGAACCCTACAGTCATGACTGCAACAGTGAAGACACTCGAACATCTACATTTATGGTAGGTGTACACAACTGTACTTCCCCCCCCCCCCCAAGGGAGCTGCCAGAAGATAAGTGCTTGGTGCTGGCAGGGGAAAGTCATTGAGTCTGCTTCCTGTATGGCTGTGATTTTTCTTTTCCACTTTGGAGGTTGAAGCATCCCATTGTTTAGGCCTGTATGAGCCTTGGAGCTGTGATCTGCCTTTGGGGCGTCTGTATCTACCTCTTTGTGGCCTGTCTGACACTGGAAAGGACCAATTCTTTGCAGGCCAGTTCCTGCTAAATCTGGGAGGCTGTACCTGTAAGAAATCCTTGACTGTTTGCATAGATTTAGCTTTGTCCTCCATTTTCTTCAAAACCTCTTCTGCTTTAACACCAAACAAGGTATCATGTTGTAATCGAGCATCTAATAATTTTGCCGTAACATGATCGGGCAGATTCTGTTCTTTTAACCAAGCATGTCTCCTAATGACAGAACCTGTAACAGCGGCCCTGCAAGAGGCCTCTAGAGAATCAAAACCACATTGCAAAGTATGCTTTCCAACTTGTTCAGCTGCATGCAATAAATCCTGCATTTCTTTGTTTTCTGCACATTCTGAATTTGTCAACATTTTTTGTTTAAGCAGAGACATTAGATATTGCTGATATTTAAGGATATGAAATTGATAATTTAAAGCTCTTACAGCCAAGGTAGCAGAAGTATAAATCTTTTCCCCCCATCTGTCCAGGGCCCTTGAATCCCTGTCAGAGGGTATCGGGTTTTTTGCAGTGGACGCCTTGACCCCTTTGTGACCCTGAGAGATAGTTTCTGGGTCTGCAGCAGGGTTTTTATAAAGAAATTTATGTAATGACTGCAACAGTGAATACACTAGAACATCTACATTTATACATTTATGGTAGGTACATAACTGTACTTTCTGTCAAGGAGCTACAAAGTAGAATACATTATTATAATCGTTATTTTTTCACTTTCCTCACAATCGCACTTCAGGCACTTTTACAGGTGTCTGCCTTTTGAAATACATGATTATGGCAACATGAACCTCTGCTTTCTTCCCAGTCTAACACCAGAATGATGCAGCGGTAGTCTTTTGGGGGGTTAGGGAGGCAGGCAGTTCCCAGATAGGGCCTGTGCATCTAGACAACAACTGGCTTGTTAGTTTATTGTGATCTAATACTTTATCACCTTTGAAAATTAAGCCTTGGGTACATTGTTATGTTTTCCTTGAAAGAAAAAAATAAGACTGAAATTATTTTCTTATGCATGTTTTTGTTTGGGTCACCATTGGATTAAAAGGCTGGTAAATGCTGTAAAATATATCTGAGAACATCAGTGACGTTATGGCTTTTTGGGCCCTGGCTTATTTGAGTTATTTCCTAAATGGTTATTACTGTGCTGTCTTGGTCAGGAAAGGTGTGTTGAAGGACGCAAGGAAAACTAAAGCTCAACAGCAGCACAATTTCTTTCCTCAATCATAATTTATATTCAAGCCATCACTGGATGAAAAAGTTGTGTAAAAAGAAAAAAAAAGAAAAATGCACTTCAGAGCATGTAGAAAGTTATGGCTTCTTGAAAAAGCTGAAGAGTAAGGCAAAATGTGAGAAAAGGAAGAAAGAAGTAATGTGCATGGTATGGGGTCCCTTGGGAGGGCAGAGGCAGACTGAAGGGTAAGGGTGTGTGTGTGTGTTGGGGGGGGGACTGAAACACTAGGCCAAGACAGCATTTCACCTAAGTCCAGACCTGTACATAGAGTTACTACAATGTAGCATCCAGTAATTGTAAATATCCCTTTGTGAGATGGGCCAACATAGTGCAGTAAGTATGCCTGTTGTAATGCAAGAGTATTGTAGCTACAGATCAGTCTGTCTGTATTACTCCTAAAAGTTTGCAGTATGAACTAAAAGGTTACTTAGGAAGGGTGGCAGTGACAGGGTGATATGTAAACTGGAAGAACCAGAGGCCCCCTTAACTTGACATCTGCTGGGGGCCCCCGAAATGCTAACACTGGCCTTGTGTTTTGGTTGCAGCTATATAATTCCTTTGTATACTGTAAATCAAGCCCTGAGATACACACAAATGAGGGCCTTTCAGGAAATAAAAGAAGCAGTCCTGTTACAGAAGGTACATAAGATCAGTGACAGACTCTAATCCCATTATATGTCAATTTCATGGGAATACACCACTACTTCCTCATGTCTAGCATGACTCATATAAAGCAGACTTGAAATGGATTGTGGGAAAGAGAAAGGCTTGAAGAAAAGTAAGATCATGTTGATATGTCAAGCCCCATTGACAGCCACCTTTCAGAAAATATATTAAAATTCTGTACGGAGCAGTCAGACTGATATTGATTCATTAAATAACTCAGAAAACAGAGACTGAAAAATAATCTTTGTAGTTTTAAGGTTGAGTTTTCCTTTAAAAACTTAAACCTTTACCCCTTTAAAAAAAAAGACCTGTTGTCATAGCATTTAAAATTGTATGTTACATTAAATAACATTCCACTTACATCAACTACACATTTAAAAATGCACAAATATGATATTAATTGTCTCAGTGTGCAACTGTATACCAACTTCTACTATATTTGTATGGAAAACTGTTGTAATAATGTCCACCGTCTTCCTTTTAAGCACTCCTCAAACTAATGTACGTATTTAAACCAGAGACCCTTTATCCAATAGTAAGCTGCTACTTTAGTTTACTATACTTTAAATCAGTATCATAGTCGCCACCATTGGTCCCAGGGTATAAAAGGCTGTTGCAGAGAATAAAAACTTATTGTATATTTGGCATGCCATAGTTTGCCTGCACAGAGCATTGTTTGAAGTAATTTGTATTCCTTATAAATGCTCATATATACATTAGCATTACTTTCTTTAATTTTGCCAAACTGCGTCAAAGCCAGAGTGTCCTGTGATATAAACCAGCGCAGTTGTAATATAATTAAAATATTCATTGGAGCCATACATGTTGAACAAATGACTAAAAAGCACCACAAAGCCATGTCTGACCCAGCTATGTTAGAAATGCTACATCTAAAGAAATCCCAATCCCTTCGCACCACATGCTCCAGAGACCTCAACCTCATTACCACAAGTAACAGAACATGCTGGAGGGACAGGTTCATAACCCAGAGACTGCCAATGCTATGGAAAAGGCTTCCCATATATGTCAAGCAGAGCACCTCGCTGACGCTCTTCAAGAGAAATCTTGATGAGTGGATGGGAAACAGAAAATTCAACATGGGGATAACACCAGTGGCTCTACTTGACAGAGGCACTGGGAACTAAGGTCGGGTGGCACTATGCTAGGGTAATCCTATGGCTTGGCTTGTAAAGGCCCCAGGGCCATTAGCTTAGTACACACTTATGAACATGGCACTCTTGTAATAATTACACTCATTATATATGAAAGTCTCTTTAACTGTTTTGTTCTATAAACAATGTTCTTGAAAATTATATAGTCATTCTCCTTTCACAGTATAATTAAATTGAGTACACTCATATATGTAAATGTGGACTTTAGTACAACTTTATAAAAATTGTGGTTGCTTATTAAAATCTTTCTCTTGTCAGTAATAATAATTTTGATACCATAAGAATCAGGATTGCAGGTAGTCTTCATTTTTCTGTAACATCGTAACTTGTGTTACAACTGTCATCTCCTGCAAAAGGCAAATTTCTTTCTTTATTTCCTTTCTTCATCTGTTTTATTCACTAAGTCTTAGTATAGCATCCCAGCAGTTGCACTGGGCTCAAATACAGACCTGGTTCAGACCTTTGGAGATGTTTTCTTTTGGGGTTGCTAATGTGTCAGTGTCCTGATTGTTCATTGGTGTGGGGCAAAGCCAGTCTTCCATCCCTGTTTTGTTAAAAGGGCTGTCCTTTTACCCTTGAGGAATGTAAAACTAGTCAGACATTTCCCTGGGATGCTGTTGCTTGTATATTCATTTTGGGATCTGGCTTCAGCTTTCATTTAGTCTCCCCAAAGGCTGGGTGGTAGGCGGTTGTTAGTTTACTGATATTGGGAGGAATTCAGTAAAGCCTACGTGGAGTGATTTTCTTTGTAGGTATAGTGGCACGGAGCTTACATGGAAGTAAGCAGCAGTGAAATTTGGTTAACAGAGCAGACGAGCATGCACGAGTGTGGAGATGCGGAAGTGTCCGTAGCATGCAAATCACCTCATAAGCAGGTGAATTGCGTGCAAATGAGGATTCTGGAGTGATCCAGCAAACAGAAAGGCAGTCATGCAGACCCTGTGTTGGTGTCCGAAGAGTACATGGAAAATTTCCATGTACAATACATTCAAAATGGAATAGGGGCTATAAAAACCCATTTAGAGGGTCAGAAATTGCATAGTAGGCACAAATATGCGCAAAACTATGCCCTGTGTGTCCAAAAAAATAATGCAAACTTAATGTAATTAGTTTTTTTTAATGCCCATATTACATTTGTGCAGCAAGCAGCAGCGTGCAAACATGCCATTATGCAAAAAACAAAAAGTTTAAAAAAATAAAATAAAACATATGTGAGAATAATGCATTATAGGGTCCTGCATGGAGTATGTACAATGATAGAAGTTATATTAGCGCTTTCATTCCTGTTACTTCCAGAACTTCATCAGAAAGGAAGTAAAAAGAACGAAGGCACTAATTTGACTCCTGTGTTTTTCATTATTTTTCCAGTTGGCACAGTGGTTTGCCCTTTTTAGTTTTGTATGTACAATGGTTGATTTCAGTGGTTGCTAAGGAGGCAGGCCCTGGAATATTGAAGTATCCAGGTTGTGTGCATGGATCTGTATGCAAATGAGCTGGGGTTACTGAATAACAAAAATGGGCCACTGTGTCTGCAGATAAAACCTGTGTAGCCCCAGAACCATGTTGGTGTCTGCAGAAGAGCTAGCTGACAGAAGGGGATGTCACTATCTTTTTAAGTGGATTGGAGTTCAGCGACACCCATTTGCTCGGTGTTCCACTCAGCTAAGCTGGAGAGTGTGTCCAGTGCTGCTAAGCTTTGTTTAGTTGCACGGCGCATGTTTTAGCTGGTTTGAGCTATGCTGAGCATGCCTGTGCATGGGGGTGTGTCCAGACTGCTGAGCAGTGTTTATACTAGTGCCGCATTTTGCGCTCATCCATGCAGCAGTACTTGGCAGAGAAGGCATTTAAAAAAAAATAAGGGAAATTACCTGGGAAAGCCAATCATGTATAAATTACTGATAACCCCTGTTCCACTTACACTGGGCCATTCAAACTCCTCAGTGATGTACCTGGCAGGTGGAATGCATTATAGTTATCCAATTACACAGGCTGCATCTGCAGCATAGCACTATGAAGTGTGCATACACCCTACAAACTGATTTTCCCCCATACTCTGCACCATTGGAGTATAGACTTGGGAATTTTAACTGAGAGAATGCTAGGGGCTGCTGCTGCTCTGCTACATCTATATGTGCTAGAGGCTGAGGTGATGACGATGATGCTACTGACTATTGGCCTAGACTGAGAAGGAAAAGAGTGTTCAGGCCCAGGGTAACCTTCCAGGAGCTACATGAGCTGGAGATTGTAGAGTGCTGCAGTGTGGACAGGGACATACTACAAGAACTAACCGAGCTCTGCCACCCTCATCTCAGGCTCAGAACCAACAGAGGGGAACCCATTCCAGTGGAAACAAAGATATGTGTAATCCTTAGAATACTAGCTGCAGGTACTTTTCAAAGACCATCTGGGGACATGATGGGAGTCTCACAGGCACAAGCATCCAGGGTACTTCACCATTTCGTGGATGCCATGCTACCACAAGCCAGTGAGCACATTTATTTACCTTGCATCCCTGAGGAGAGGGCCAGCAGATGTTCTTCATCTCACATTGCTGCAGTCCTTACTTATGGGTAGTCCGCTGTCCTCGGTCGGCCCGAATACCAAAGTATTAGGCTGATGTCGGTCATGGGTGCTCAGAACTGACATCAGAGCGTCAGGGTATAAAAGCGCATGACCGACGTCATATCCTCAGTCTTTTTTGCCGCATGGTCCGATGCAGAAGCAGCGTTGCGAGTGCCGTTCGGCGTTCTGAAATTTTCGAATTCTGAGTTTCAGACCGAAACCAAGTTGGGCTAAGTACCCCGTTGGGGAATATTTTTGTTTTTTCTTGCCTCAGTTAATTCCGGATGTCAGAAAAAGTGAATAATTGTATTTCTTGTGGGAAACAGATACCGCATAGGGATTATCACTCTCTTTGCATTCCTTGTTTGGGACCGGACCACGACGTAGTCGGTGTCGGTTTTGTGCTAGGTTTAATAAGTGCACTATAAAAAGAAGGTTAGATTGTGCTAGGTTAGTCTTTGGAAAGCGGTGTAATTATAATATGCCGTCGGATCCTCCGATGCCCGCTTCCACGAAGAAGCGCAAAGACAAATCCTTGAAACCTAGACAGGTTGATTTGTCCGTTTCGGACGCCGGTCCTGCAGAAGCTACAGTAGAGCAGGCGGATCCGGCTGAAGTTTCTGTTGAGTCTCAGGGGGAAACTTTGATTTTGCAGGATGTGGCCTCCCAGGAGTCAGGTCAGGCTGAAGGGGCCTCTCAAGTTACTGTTCTCCCTTCTATGCCTAAGGTGGTTAGGCCTTCTGCTTCTATTCCTAAGGCTTCTTCTAAGGGCAGGTCTGTTTTGCCTTCCTCTGGTGTCCCTCCAGGTACTTCGGGGTCTGTGCCTAAAAAGCACATGCTTAAAATGGCAGAAGATTTGATTACTTTAATTAGAGGTTCTATGCCCCCTCCTGATAAGAGGCCCAGGGTGGAGCCAGAGTTGGAAAGTTTGGATCAGGCCTCAGATGACTCAGAGTTTTCTGCTGAAGATATTCTAGATTTTCCTCCTTATTCGGATTCTGATGCAGAGGATTCTACTCCTTCTGCTTCTCCTCCAGAGGATTTTTCATTTTCAGAAACTCTGCATTCCATGAGGGAGCATTTTAAGTGGGAAGGACAGGATTTCTCTGATTCAAGGAAGAGGCTTAGGGAATTCTTGTTTTTGCCACAGCATAGACCCTTGGCTATACCTCCTGTTTTGGATGTTGTTCAAGATGTTTTCTCGGAGGCTTCCCTTAATCCAGATTCTTTGCCTCCTGCGCCAATTAAACCGGACAGATATTACAGGGTGCCTGAGGCTCATAAATATCTGTATAAGAGTCCTAGGGCGGACCCAGAAACTATTAGTCAGGGGCCTAAGGGTGTTAGAGCCTCTGTTGTAAAGAATCCGGTTCCTCTAGATAAGGAAGCTAGAGCTTTGGATAGATGGGGTAAGAAGGTGTATACCTCTTCTACTTTAGCAATGAGGGCTTTAAATTGCCAGTTTCATATGTTGAAGTATCAGAATTTCCTCCTTTCTCAGCTAAAATCTAAAGTGGATGCTTTGGCAGAGGGCATAGAGTGTAAAGAATTGCAGGATTTAGTACATGTCTCTGAACAGGTGGGTAAGCATTCTTTGCAGTGTGGTTTTGATGCTGTGCAGGCCTCTTCTAGGGTGGCTGCCACTGGTTCAGTTCTTCGCAGGCACGCCTGGCTTAAGGATCAGAATTTGTCCGAGCATGTTAAAACTAGAATTCTGGATGCCCCTTTACAGTCTGAAGTTTTGTTTGGTCCCCCTGTGGTGTCGGTTTTGAAGAAAATGGAAGACAAGGCTAAGTCTATGCAGACTGTTAAAGATTTTTTGCAGGTACAACCTCCAAAGTTTAGTAGAAATTGGCCTACTAAGGGGTGGACCTACCCTTTTCTGATTCTCAATCTAGGGGTAGATCTAGACGTGGCAGGGGCAGAGCTCACAGTACAGTCAGGCCTAGAACTTGGAGTTCGCCTGCACAATCTGCAGGTGAGGGCAGGGGCCAGTTCTTTTGTAAACAGGCCCAATGACCTGCATTTTCAGCTGCCAGATTCTTCTTGCCTGGCAGCTCCTTTGGGAGGAAAGTTAGCACTCTTCAAGCAAAACTGGCTTTTAGTCACCCAGGACAAATGGGTATTGGACATTATAAACAGAGGCTACAAGTTTTATTTCCATACATTGCCTCCTTTCAAAGGCATGCCAGACGTTCCTCCTCGGCAAAGGATAGAGGCTCACAAGCAGATTTCTTTGCTTCTTCAAATAGGAGCTATACAGCCAGTTCCTCTGTCAGAAGTGGGACTAGGATTTTATTCTCACCTGTTTCTAGTACCAAAGAAAGGGAACACGTGGAGACCAATTTTGGATTTATCTATCCTCAACACTTATCTGGACATTCCAAAGTTCAAAATGCTGACGTTACAACAGCTTTTACCTCTGTTGGGAAAAGATCACTGGATGGTAACTCTGGATCTCAAAGAGGCTTATCTTCATGTTCCTATCAGGCCCAGTTGCAGGAGGTACCTGCGTTTTGGCTGGAAATTTACATTATCAGTTCTCTGCATTGCCCTTTGGCTTATCTACTGCCCAGAGTGTTCACAAAGGTTCTGGCTCCAGTGATAGCCTTTTTCAGGTTAAGAGGAATACAGATTTATCCTTATTTGGACGATTGCCTGATTATTGCACAACACAAGGACGAACTTCTTCATCATCTACAGTATGTGATGGTAGTGTTAAGATGCCTAGGGTATTCTGTGAACGAAACAAAGTCCAGTCTAGTACCCTCTCAGGACATGTGCTTTCTGGGTGTGAGACTGAATACAGCTTCCCAGATGGCCTTTTGACCCCGGACAAACAAAGAAGCCTTTCTCTTTATTTCCATCAAATGTCTCTACAGTCCAGGCTGACTGCAAGGACAGTCCTTCAAGCCTTGGGGTTCATGGCATCTTGTATTCTGGTGCTTCCCAATGCCAAACTGCATATGAGGAAGCTTCAATGGTATCTCAAAAATGTATGGACACAACACTGCCAAGATCTAGACACTGTCATTCCAATAATACCTTGCATTCAGAAGGAATTTTTGTGGTGGGCTCAGGAATGTCACCTAAACAAGGGACTCTCTGTGACCCGACCAGAGGCGAGTCAGATTTTAACGACAGATGCCTCGGACAAGGCCTGGGGAGCACACCTCAATGGAAAATGGGTGCAAGACACGTGGCCTGTCAGACTTCAACATTTGCATATCAACTTGAAGGAGATGTTAGCAATTCAATTTGCATTGATGGCTTTCAGGGATTTACTTCACCCAGGACAGGTGTTGATTCAAACAGACAACACTACTGTCATGTGGTACATCAACAAGCAAGGGGGAACCCATTCATACCCTCTTTGCAGGCAAGCGATGATTTTGTGGGAGACTGCTCTCAGTTTACAACTCAATCTTCAGGCAAGGTTTCTACCAGGAGCACAGAACTCCTTAGCAGATGTGTTGAGCAAACAAATTGTGGATCCTCACGAGTGGAAACTGGATCCTCATGTGTTTCAAAAGTTGACAGTGTTATGGGGGACTCCAGACATAGATCTGTTCGCTTCTCTACTAAATTTCCAGTTGCCAAAGTTTTGCACAAAAATGTTTCATCCCACAGCTTGGAAGGTGGATGCTCTGTCATTCAGTTGGAGCAATCTTCATGTCTATGCCTTTCCACCTCTGCCTCTCATTACCAAGGTACTCCTGAAGGCCAGATTAGACAAGCCATCCATGATTCTGATAGCGCCGGATTGGCCTCGACAGCACTGGTACCCACTACTGAGGAGTTTAGTACGGGAGCCTCCATGGCCTCTACCTTTGATTCCGCATCTTTTGTCTCAGGAGGGCAATCACTTCCTCAATGTCAAGATTCAGTCTCTGCATCTCACAGCCTGGCATATTCTGTTCTAGACCCTGGAGGGTCTCAGCTTCCACAGCAAGTTTTGAATGTTATTTTGGAGGCCAGAAGGCCTAGTACAAGGAAAGTTTACGCAGATAAATGGAGGAGATTTTTTCTTTGGAGCAGAGCGAAGGACTTTGATGAGCCTGATTTAAGTGTTTCTCTTCAATATCTTACTGAGTTATTGGACAAGGGTTTGTCTTTCTCCTCGATAAAGGTTCATGCTGCAGCCATTTCGGCTCACTATGACTGTGACCCTCCTTTGTTTTCCCATCCTTTGTTTAAGCAATTTCTTAGAGGGGCAAAGAACATAAGACCCCCACGTAGAGCTCCTACTCCTGCTTGGGATCTCAATTTTGTGTTGGAAAAACTTACTCTACAACCTTTTGAGCCTGCAGCTACTGCCGAGTTAAAGTATTTATCATGGAAGACTGCTTTTTTGTTGGCCATTACCTCTGCAAGAAGGGTTTCTGAATTACAGGCCCTTATGGCAGTGGAACCTTTCCTGATTTTTCATAAGGATAGGGTATCTTTGCGTACTAATCCTTCCTTTATGCCTAAAGTGGTTTCTAGTGTGGCCTTGAACCAAACTATTCATTTGCCTACTTTTTATGCAAACCCCCAAAATAAAGGGGAAAAGATTTTGCATACTTTGGATATTCACAGACAGTTACGTTATTATTTGAGCAGAACCAAGGGTTCAGGCAGTCTCAGCAGTTGTTTGTTTCTTTTGCTTTGGGTTCTCAGGGGAAACCTGTTTCAAAACAAACTATTTCTAAATGGATTGGGTTTTGTATTTCTTTCTGTTATTCCCATCATGGTAAGGAGGTTCCGGCTGGAATCAGACCTCATTCCACTAGAGCTACTGCTACTTCTACTGCCTTTCTAAGGGGGGTAGCTACAAAAGATATTTTGGAAGCAGCCACTTGGAGTTCAGTACATACTTTTTCCAAGCATTACCACCTTCCTCTTTATTCTAAGTCTAGGGCTGGATTTGCCTCTGCTATATTACAGGGCATTTTAGCAGCCCCTAATGCTTTATGATTTTGCCATCCTCCCTTTACCTCTGCTTTGGGATTCTACCCATAAGTAAGGACTGCAGCAATGTGAGATGAAGAACATAGCACAGTTTTGTACCTACCATAAATGTAGATGTTCGAAGATCCACATTGCTGCAGTCCAATACCCTCCCTCCTTCCCTCTGTAGTTTGGCATGGTAATATGGTTTGGGTGATGGTTGTTGTTGGGCATGTTTTGGGAGGTATCCTGTTTTTGGGCTGTGGCCTTTCTTTTAGGGCCTTCTGACATCTGGGGCAAGAAAAGACTGAGGATATGACGTCGGTCATGCGCTTTTATACCCTGACGCTCTGATGTCAGTTCTGAGCGCCCATGACCGACGTCAGCCTAATACTTTGGTATTCGGGCCGACCGAGGACAGCGGACTACCCATAAGTAAGGACTGCAGCAATGTGGATCTTCGAACATCTACATTTATGGTAGGTACAAAACTGTACTTTTGCATCTCTTCTACTGTGTAGCACACTACCCTGAGGTACTGGGTGCCATAGACTGCACTCATGTACACATTAAAGCCTTGCCCAGTGAGGAGGGCAGAGGTACTGGGTGCCATAGACTGCACTCATGTACACATTAAAGCATTGCCCAGTGAGGAGGGCAGAGTCTACATCAACCACAAGAGTATCACTCCATCAGCTGCCAGGTCATGTGCAATGCCCAGGGCATTATCATGAATCTGTGTACTGGCAGCCCTGGCAGTTATCACTACTCCCATATCTGGCATGCATCACAGCTGTACCAGATGTTTGCCATCTACTGGGGGATGCTGGCTATGCACTGGAACCGTGGATGATGACACCCATCAGAAATGCGCACACACCAACTGAAGAATGCCATAATGAGGCACACGCACAAACTAGGAACATCATAGAGCACTGTTCCAATGCCTTGATATATCTGGTGGAGCATTGCAGTACTCTCCAACCACATGCACAGATGTTTACAGTATGTGTCCTGCTACACAATATGATCTGCAGAAACAGCTGCAGCAGGATCATCACAAGGAAGGGACACACAGCCCCCCACTAGTGCCAAGGTCCCCACAGCCACACCCACAGGGAGACATGTAGGAGGAACACCCTGCGCCTGTCCCTGTAGGCAGACCTAGGCGTGTCCAGTAAGCCCTGGCCTTGGCAAAGAGGCAACGAATAGCACATGCACTGACAACCTAGTGTCCTAGGGACTGATACCTTACTCTGACTCACATACATAGTAAAAGGGATGCCAGCCACACCACACAACCTGCACCTTACCACATATTGGCTGTGTACTGTGTGCATCAGACAGATTAAGCCCTGAAGCACTGTTATCTAAACTGGTGCATTTACAAGGTAAGTCACTCTCCTTTAGAGTAAATGTATGAGGTACTAGACTATGGTAGCATATGTATGGACCTGCTGCATGTATGCAAGGGAATGGAGTGGGCTACAGGGTGACTTGCAGACAACTAACAGCTATGTTGGACAATAGGTACTCTGTACAATACTGGCTGCCCCATAATATGCAGTAGGCCACAAAGCAGCAAATTCCACTGCAGTATGCTAGGGAAATGCCAAACAATGGGGTCATAGGACAGACACACAACTGTCAATGCTAGCGTCCCCTACCCCCAACACAGCCATGTTCCAATACAACTGCAGTAACAGTATGTTTGCAGCAAACCAAATATTCCCAGGGCTGTCCCAAAGAACCTGGCTCCATGTTCTATTTCCACAATATGCAGGGATTAAAGTGTATATGTTTGTCTGCTGTTGATAATGTGAGGAATTAAACCTCACATTCTGGTAGCTGTTGTGGCTCAGTGGGCTAAGTACACTAGCATGGTAGATGGTTTTCATGGTTTTAGGCTAGCTGCACCTACAACTTTTGCATGTGAGGTACTCCTGTGGTAGGAGTCCCACAGACTGTCATTATGTCATAGTCTGTTACTGCAAGAAAGTTGGACAAAGCCAGAGACAATGAAGGGACTGAGGGCCAAACCTACAGACATTATACATGCTCTGGGTAACCTAGAAGGTGGCTAGTATAACAGCAGGTTGTAATAAGTCAGAGTAGCAGTATATGTATATATTATATTTATAAATAGATATATAGCTACATAAAGGTGTAGAGTGATGTACACTCTCCACATATATCTGTATAACTCAGTTACATAACGTGTGCACACACACACACACACACACACACACACACACACACACACACACACACACACACACACACTCACGCACACACACACACGCACACACAGCTGCATCTAAGTTGACATCCCTGTGATATATAGCTGATGGTAAAAGACCACGGCCGCATAGTGACATAATTCCCCCAACCACACAAACCTGTACCTGTGGAATGTCACCCTGTAGACAGACAATGGTGGGCAGGTAGTGTAATCTGCAATGGCTGCATTGCAGGACTTGGACAGGCCATATGTCACTAGCCAATTGTCCACCTACCAAACTGCAACCAGCCAAAAATGACGATACTGGTAACTGTACACACATAGCAGGTGTATTAACAGGTACTGTACTGCTACATCACTAGATACAATAACAGCATAAAGCAGGTTCATTCTGCAGGCCACACAGGCTGTGTAAGACAAGGCCACTTTGTGTAGCCCACAAGTACTGTGGATGCAGCCAGATGTACACCAGATGTAACTGGTGGTGCATGAAATTAGTACTGTGAGCTGTAGTGTGTAATAGTAGGTAGGTAGGGTTTCTAATCCACATCAGCCAGTGTGCGTGTCTATGTGTGTGTCTGTGTGTGTGTGTGGATATTTCCCTTACAGCAGTACAGACATGCCCATCTGTGCAATGGTCAATCATTTTATGGCCCTGTGACTACTGCCCCCCTCAACATTGGCTTTCTTTACAAGGCCTGCTGATGTCATCCACCTTAAGAGCACTGGCTGACACTATCAACACAGATAAGCTCTATGGCGCATACGATAAATACTTAGTGCGATAGTGTAAACTAGTAGGTAGGGGTTCTAATGTCAGCAAGGGCAAATCTGTGAGTTTATGTGTAACTATATCCCCTGTCAGCAGTGTGCCTTTCTCACCTGTCTGTGTGCAATGGTTATCCATTTTAAGGCCCTGTGAGTGCTGCTGGCCCTAAATAGCCCACCTCTACCTAGGCATAAATGTTATTTGTCACCACCTATATTTGTAAGTACAGAACACCCAGGTGACGCGTATCAAGGATAGCATGCCTCGTCATGGGGTATGCATGTAGGAGTATGCTGCCCAACCTGTTGTCCTTGACACATGGTTCTACACATATGCACCTATGTAACCACGCACATATACAGCCGTACCTTGCTGATTTCATATTTCCGCTGTGCTGCCATGCCATCCTCAGCCACTGTATTGCCACCAGGTCTCCACAGGGTAGCCACTCAGACCCATGGAACAGAAACATACATAGTTCTGAGAGACACTTGTTATTTTGGAAAACAACTGCCAATCTTAACACCATGCAGCAAAGGTACAAACACTTTGATGTGTACTCATGACACATGCCAGCATACAGCACCTATCATGGCATTACACTACCACACTACAAAATGTTGTAATGTAATATAGTCACCCTGTGCATCAGACACACCTTTGCATCTCCCTGCATCGATGGTATGGATGGCAGGGATGTGGCACAGGTATCATCATATGCACAGGATGTGGTGTATGTGTGCCAGAGGCCTACTCTGTGACAAACAGTTGACATTGTGTGTGAGAGTCAGGAAGGGGTGCTGGTCAGCTGAGCCATGGAGAATTGCTGTGTGTGTCTGTTGGTGACCTGCATGTGACAGTGATGTTTGAGTGTGTACATGTACACAATCAAGCCAGATGCTAGCCCTACACATGGATATGTTAGCTGTGGACCGTACATGGCAGAGTGGACAGTTCACTGTCTCTGACCATGAAAATGGGAACTGGCTCTGCCAGAAGTCGCACTGGTACCACCATGCCCAGGGTCAGATGCAATGCTAGTTGCCGACTGGTGTCTGTCTGACCCATGTCCCTCACAGGACTGCCCAGGACCATGTGCCCATGGCCTGCCATGTTGTGCTGTGGACAACACACTATGTGCTGTGGTGCTGGAAGTACTGCCACAATGGGAGCGTGAGTGTGCATAGCCATGTGGATTCTCAGCGATTGTAGTTGCTGACCTAAATCCAAGTGTCTGATGCCCTAGTCCCACCAGGTGTTCCAGCAAAGACAATGTGCAGTCAAGGACTGACAGTGTCTCACCCCACCATCTGTCTACTACATCAGTGAAACAATCCATGGCATCACCAATGTGGTGGAGGGAGTCACAGATGTCAGACTGTGCTGCACCCATGATCCTGAGCATCCATCTGGTGTTGTATTTGGAACATGTCTGTGCCTCCATGATGGACCGAAACATACGTTGAGTGACCCGAGATGTGACACCTGTGACAGGTGGATGGGCAGCAGTCCTCTTTCAAGCACCCCTGTCAATCTGCCTGTGTGGGACCTCACCAGCTGTCTGACTCTGGCCAGTGTCTACACTCACTGATGCCATTGTTGCCACACTCTCCTGTTTGATGCCACCACACTCTGTCCAATATCTCTGGCCGCAGGGGGACTGTGTGTGTGGGTGGGCATACTGATTGTGTGCAGGGACACTGGGGGAGGAAGTGGGATGTCAACTCATGGGACAGATTCAGCCCCCAACAACCCCACCTGTGCCTCACTATGGCAACCATCATCATCAGAGTCTGATGAGACACTGACATCAGGCTGTGAGGGGGACACACTCCAACCCCTGTGGTCACCTGTGAGGAGGAAGACAAAATAAGTAAATTACTACCTGAACAATTATGTTTGGTGATATACACACACACACATATATATATATATATATATATATATATATATATATATATATATACACACACACACACACACACACACACACACACACACACACACACACACATACATACAACAGGTGAGTAGCCACAACTGCATTACACATACCACATCTTACGTCTGATCCCATGCACAACACACAAGCAGACTACGACACACACAGAGAAGATATGCCCTTTTTAACATGCACTACAGCTTTGTCTGGTTCATGCTGACACTACTATACACCTGTCAGATAAGCAATATGTCAAGGTATGTGGTAGACCTACACCTAAGACACAGTGTACCCGTCTTGAGTATAGTATTGTCCCCATATAACAGACTGCATAGACCTTCTCAAAAATAAATGCAACTGTGTTACAGCTCCTGCAAATACAGCTGTGATTACCAATTCAGTGCACTTCAGTCAACCCATCTGAAACTGAAAATACAAGTATTGTACTCTGGCTAAGCATATCAGTTGTGTCTGGGGAAAGATGGCGGCCCCTAGCATTGTTAGGGTATATATGATCCACCAAACAACAGTATCACACTCCCCAGGTACAGGACCTTGGACTCCAGCCACACCTCATGTACCTAAGGAAATGTGAGGGAGAGGTATTTTCAGCAATACCAAATGTGGCATTGTTACAGCATAATATGTGCTTATGTCAACATGTACAGTAGGTAATGTGATACTGCCTACATTGCTAACATTCTGAGTATGTGTGCTAAATTGTGCATTAAAAGTAACCCCCCCCCATGCAGATAGACCTGACACCCTTGTTCTAGTATGCAGAGGCTGCCACAATGACTGATAACAGTATTACAGTGATGAACACACGCAACTTACCTGGACGCTCCTGTGCTGTGGATGCTGTGGCACCCACCTCCATAATGTATGGGGTGATGGATGGCTTGCAGCTGATCCCAGGTTCGGCAAGAATTCCTCTGTAACTGAGAGTGATTGTTGTGCAGCAGGCCCTCCACCAGTGGCAGCACAGTCCCTGACCACAGTGGCAGCCCTTTGCCATGCATCATTGACCATGTCTGTTGCCCCGTGTGAGACCTGCATGTATGTTCTTTCCCATAGACCTACTTGGTTGATGTCTGTGACAAGGTCATCCCACAGTGCTGTACATTGTTCACGATGCTGGTAACCTTTGGAGAGCAGAATGTTATGATACAGTCTGTGTTCAGCCAGTATGACATTATATTCAGCGTCGGAAAACGGCGGTTGCCTTTGTCGATATATCCTCAAAGGCAACCGCCGTTGTCGATATATCCTTTCCTTCAGAAAGGATACATCGACAACGGCGGTTGCCTTTGTCGATTTATCCTTTCTGAAGGACAAGCAGATGGGAACACATCACAGGACCAGATACATTGCTATCCACTATGTACAGACCCTGCACATTCAAATTGGCCTGCACTATCCACTGCTACATCCCATGTTATACCCCGCAGTCTGTCAACACACTATATACGTGGCTATCAGCAACATAGTAACAATACTGGTTATGTCCCTGTGTGCCGTGACAGTGTGCTGTATGTCTCCACGCCCATCAATGTCATCTACTGTGGTGTGTCACCTATGGGCAACGTCCCAGTACTAGGTCATACAGCCATTGTCAGAAACATTGGTGTGAGTTAGTGCAAGTATATGGGGACAGTCCAGCAACATCAATGTGCCACAATAACAGACAGCAATGCAAACCTTGCTGTAGGTTATCTTTCCTGTAGGCATTCTACTTCTCCAGTACACAGATGTTTGTGTAATGTTTACGTGTGCCTGATATATGTGGTCCTTTTGCCACAAACACATGGATGTCTGGCACACGGGTGGACAATAATTGATGGTTGTTCTCAGAATGTAGAAAATCTGGATGTCACATGCTGGTACCCACAGAAAGCAGTTATGCTACAGTAATATCTGTTACTGTATTCATGCTCTTACTTTGTATGACCAATATGTCTCTCTGTCACTGAGGTTGGGCCTGTGTCCCCCCACTAATAATGGCTATGACCTGAATTCCTGCTGTAGGGAGTTGCCAGGTGTGCTAGCCATAGCTCTCAAGTGATGAGATATGAATGTTGACGACTCCGTGACCTAGGCAGAATACATCAGGGACAGTCATGGACACGTTTACAATGTCTGAACTATACTTGGTTGATATTCACAGACAGAGGGGCTGAAAGACGGTACTTCATGTGACATGACAGCTGTGTCCACCCTTACTTACTGTCAGTATGTCTAACACATAATCCAGTATCATTCGTACAGGAGCCGACCATTGTAGGAGTGAGTGAGAGGGCTACAGCTGTCATACAAGTCACAGCAGGCACAGGTGAGAGGCATGCCTGTAGCTGTTGGACAGCAGAGTATCACCAACATGTCATTCCCAGAGATGTTCTACAGGCCTACTGTTGTAATCCCTATTCCTCCTAACTGATCCTCCCATCTGTGTTCCATTATATGGGGACTTTTATTAAATACCTGGTAGAGTGATGTAATCCTTTTGTTAACATATGCTCAAGACAAATGCTTCCTAAATTGCAGTCTGTCTTGGTAAAGCAAGTTACAGATGTGTTCTCAATAGGCAGCTCCATGCCTTTTGTAAGTAATGCTCATTAATGTAATTGCCTATGCAGCAATCCATGGCTCAGACTTACTAATTGCATCAAGAACAGCTGTGTTGCATTTTCATTAGCCAATGGCATGGCACAACAGTGCAATATTTAAGAACGTCATGTAGGCCTTGGCCACATTCTTATCCTTTGAGATGGGCATTACTGAGGTGTGGAGACTACGGCATCACAGAGGGTAGGTACAAATACTGTTGACTGTTGAAATTTATGAGGTATGTCCACAGTTTTGCATGCTGTTTTCGGCCATTGTCAAATGACTTTATGATTATGTGGGAGTTCAGTGTTAAACAATGTGGGTTGAGGTCAGTAAGAGTGAAGTGATGTAAGTGTCAGACATCATAGCAGTAGCTGCTGGTCTATCAGCTGTGTATGTTTCTAGGGGCAGACACTGACACATGTCACTGTCGCTTGGCCGTTGCCATCCCACCTCTTTATGTATAGGTATTGTGTGGATCCCTTATTCTCGGGGGTTGTGAGATATGATAGGTCTGTAGCAGGTAGCTTAACATACAGCTGCATATGTTGCAGGCTGCAGCTGCTGCTTCTTGCCTAGGACTCATAGAGGGGGATGTGATCACTTTGGAGGACAGCCAGCTGTATGTGTCACTGAGGGAGCAGTGTCAGCTCTGTCGTGGCAGAGCCAGGGTGAGGGTACTCATAACAGTCCAGTCAAGGCATGAGCTTAAAGTACATGTGTTAGGTAACACTGCCAATCAGAGAGTAGTAGGTGACCTATAGGTAGGCTATATGAATATGTGCAGTGTCCCCCTATCTATAGGCCTTTGACTTGTAAAACACAGGTAGCAGTTAATTTAGTGGCAGCAACCTGTTTTGGTTAAAATTGCATGACTCCATCATTATTTGCTGTATTCACAAGAATGTAAATGAACTGCAACACACTGGATTCGAACCCAGGGCTGTGGGTGACAAAATGTACTGCAAATGCAAGGCTTTTAACAGACTGAGCTACTGAGTCAGTGCTGCAGCAGGTGTATTTGCAAAATATATGTGCATGCATACAGTCTGTGACGCAGGATTTGCATGAGCATGTTTTTTTGATAGGTATGACGTGACACTCAAATGTCTGTCATGATCTTCTAACTTCAATCTGTAATAGCATGCCAGTACTTTAGCAGACAGAGATGTTTCTGTGATAACCATGTCAGGCCCAACTGTGGACATTCTGCAACAGTCTGTACAGTTGACAGCTATACCTGTTATCCCAGGCCTCATGTACATCCATAATTATTTATTTGGTTGTGTACTGGATTAGTGTCTGCATCACAGTCCCAAGTACAAAGCCAGTTTTCCTATTATATGTACTTGCAGTATATCAGTGGCAATCATGATATGCTGGCGGAAACACCTGTTTTAATTCAGAGCTGAGTGGCCTAGTGGACTTATGCACTGTGCTGTAGTTGACAGGGGCCCAGGTTCGAGATGTGGAAGGGTGAATATTTTGCAGATGTGCCTAACACTGCCAGAAACACAGATAAAGCACTTTTAAGTGGGTTTGCACGCCATGCCACTAAGCTCCTCTTAAACCTGCACTAAAAATTAAAAAAAAGAAAAGAAAAAAGGGGTGATAGAAGAGTGGTGGAATGGGGACAAGCAGGGGAAAGGCAGGTAGGGATGTGCAAGACAGGTGTAGAAAATGACCATAGCTCTCCATGTCTTGTACAGCAACAGCTGTGCATTTTTACAGAGTTTGTACATGAATTTGGACCCTCAAACCACAGAGTGAGGGGTGAGGACAACAGAAATGTGTTGTCAAGCGAATCAAACCTAATTTGTGGTGTTACATGTGTGAAATGGAGAGTTATGCATGAGGAGATTTTTTTTTGGTGGACAGGTGCCCTTTTTTTAAGTAGAGAGTGGAATGTTGGGGAAGGGATACAGGTACATGTGGGGAAGTAGGTTGGGTAGGAGAGGTTGCATTTGCAGACAGACAAGACAGCATACAGGGGTGGTGTGTGACACTGAGGGGAATAAACACCTTGGACAGGGAGGGTGTTGTGGAATCAGAGCCATGTGCCCTCAGGTGGCAGCAGTGTGACTGAGCTCCCCACTCATGGGCAGTCAACACTGCTCCCTTCACTGCCTCGAAGGTGGCTTTGCTGGAGGCTGGGTGCTGGGGCCACCTTGCTCCTCCAGGTTGGCGAGTCTGCCTTCAATCCAGCACAAGCAATTTTCATACCCATGATGAACAGTCCTGCACACCATCACCAGTAGCTGATCCTTGGTGACAACACACCCCTCTGCGCTCACTTCCAGGGGGGTGGGTCCTGTCCCCTGAGGTGTTTCCACCTGTAGGTTGTGCAGGGCCAGCAGAGGGGGCACCACTGGCTTGGGTCCCAGATGTGCTGGGACCTGGTGCTACTGCCAGTTGAAATAGGGTAGGCAGATTGCCAGGAACTGGCCTACCCAGTCGAGCTATGGTATTGAGGTATTTCAGTGTGTATAGGTTAGTAATGAAAATAAAATTTAGTTAGTTATAACAGCATGCCAGAACATTGCAAATAACCCAGTAACATAACATTGCATAGTATATGGAACATAACAATGAGTGAGGTAATGGTCAGTATAGTAACAGCATGCCAGTAACAACTACGGCATAAGGCCAGCCACATAGGTAATTCAACAAGATATATGCAACCATTGTAATACATAGCAGTAATAAACACAAGGCCCAACATAATGTTTAGACAACAACATATGTAAGTAGTAAACCATGACCAATGTATAACTATAATAAAGTATGAAGGTAAGGGGTCAGGGTAGAAAGAAATACAGTCCATTAATACCGGTATAGGCTGTATAGTTTGCTACAGTACTGTTATATACTCTACAGTTCTGCCCTCCCTTTATGTATAGCAGTGCCCTAAAGCTGCTGTAGCACATATATAACTCTCAAGCTATCCATATGGGACAGTATGGGCCAAGCTGTAACACCTACAGTTACACAACTATAGAGGAGTATTACATGTCAGGTGGACCTATATGACTACCAAGGTGTACTGTGGAGTGATGTAGTGAGACTGTGTTATTGACCTAATCATATCTATGATAGATCTTTGACAGAGGGATTAGGCAACAGTGATCACAGTCCATGACAACGTGACACTTGAGTGACGTGTATCGTGCACAGTACAGAGAGTGTATGACTATCATGCCATCCTTGGCAGGCATAGGGTCAGACCATCAGCAAACATTCACAGATGCACCAGGCATACAGCCATGACAAGCTTACACATTTTATTTATTGTATTATCTTTTATTACTATTGTACTTGTTGCCTTTATTTTATAACGTCTTATCACATTCCTGAGCAATGCTGTTAACACTTTTCTGAACACACAAATTATTAAAATAAGGGCTACTGCACCCATTTACCTGTAATTCCTGTGGAGAGAACATCTATTATCAATACATGACTGATTCTATAATATTTACTAGTACTTGTCACTGGATTTGAACCCTGGTCTGTGTGTGACAAAATGTACGAGACACAGCATTTAACAAACTGAGCCACTGCTGCATATTGACTGACTGATGTTTGCCTAGAGCTCACCTGGAAGAAAAATATGATCTGGTAATAGAAGTAGAGTGTTATACAAGACTGCAGTGAAGCTTGAACACATATGCATGAGATTTATGCATGCTAGAGATACTAGGTAAACTGTACATTAATGCATAGAATGCAGGTGTACACAATAAACCCCAAGTGGGTGGAAATATCTGTGACATGTACAAACCATATCGGAATGTTGGGTTGGCTACCTGCCTCTTATACAGTTGCAGATAGTATGTTTGCAGTCTACAGCTGTTACAGTTTCATACTTGCCTGCAGCACTGTACCTCAGAGCAGGAATGCATATAGCTGAAATGCAATGGTTAACACAAGACAATCCTGATATACACAGTATACCTTGGGTGTTCCTGGTATTGCTTCAGATCTTAGTGCAGAACAAATATCAAAATGCATATATCTTGTAGTACAGCTCCAAGTCAACAGTTTAGCATAACACTCTTTCTTGGCTAACCTTGAGTCACTTAGTGGTACTTTTTGTGTTTTTATTTCAGAGCAGATGTCATATTCGATTTCACGAACAACAGCCCTACTTACACACACATTGCACAACAAAGCTTTATTAGGGGTGCCTTTATGCAGTTATTGGTATATTTTCAAGTCTTTATTGAACAACAGTCCATAAAATGCAGGTGTTGCAGTACAGCTGTAATTCCACAATTACTGCAGTAGAAACTTTATTTCATTGACATTATCAGGTTTCATGCTTTAATCTTTATTGTACTATACTTGACAGTAATCACTTATTGCAGTCCAGGGCTATGACCACATTTATTGCAATACAGTTAATAATTTACTCTTTCTTCCGTATATGACTATAGATTGCAAGATATATCTGTACTCATCATCACACTCACAGGGTAACCTAACCAGGCACCCTGTATGGGCCTCTAGGTTGCAAGCTCTCTCCTCTGCAGCTGTAGGGAGAGAAGCACACCATTATCCATATCTGCCTATCACACATTCACAGTAGGTATTGGTAAAACAATGCTAACAGTACTTACAAACATGTGGGACATTCCCATACCAAGCATAAGGGGGACACCTGTTACACTGGTGAGATCACATGATAGCTACTCTTTGTACTCCAATCTATGGAACTAGCCCTGCAGCAGCCGGATGTCATGGTTTTTCACAAGGAGTCCAACCTTGATCCTGGACTCCAGAATGCCCCACCACTATGACCGGAAGTTCACACCCTCTTCAATACCTGCCATAGTTTCTGTGTGGTTTAAACTCCAACAGATTGTACTGTATTCCTGCCCGTTGAACTTAAGCCTGTTTTCCCACCCGGAAACACTATCGTGCCATTTTTAAAATGTGCAGAGTGTCTCTTAGCACTGCACAGTCCAGCTTAGCTGAACTGGGCAGTGCTTAAACTGCCACCACTTAATGCTTAGCAGTGTGCAAACCAGCTGAGCCATGGTTAAACTGCTACTGCTTAACAATGCTTAGCAGTGCATAAACCAGCTAAGTGCAGCCAAGTGGGCCTTAAACAGAGACTGTTTTAGCAGTGCTTTTTTTGGCTTAGCATGGCTTGGCAACACTTAGCTGAGCACAGCACACCATGATTTCAAAATAATTGGCATAATTAATATTTAGAAAATAAATGCTTAATTTTCCTTCCCTGTATTCAAACCTTGCAGCTACTGCACATAAGGCAGGGACTCTAACCACTTGGCTACTTGGATGTAGGGAATGCTGCTAAACTTTTATATATACCTCTGAGCCAAGTTTAAGTACCGCTAAGCATGGCGCCTTGCAAACGTGCTAATCTGTGCTAAAGTTGACCTTTGAATTATAAATTAAATGCATCCAGTTTCTATATTTAGATGTCTGGCATATGTCAGTAGCTGTGTGCCACAGAAACTTTAAATAAATTTAAACAAGTAATAGATTACATTTATTGATATCAGGCACTTTGATAGTGCAAGGGTGTGTGTTACTCATTTACAGACACAGTCACACGCTCCATACACTGATTCAGTATTGCCTCCCCTGGCTCTCTCTCAGTAACACACCATCTTTAATATGCATGGTGTGCTACTGAGGGGGATCCACATACATGGACACAGTACCTTCCGTGTAGGCCCTACATTATGCCTACACGGATTTTTATTAAGTCCTGCGGATTGTCTTATTCTTCAAGTGACTCTCTTGAAGTTGTCTGTTTAATAACTGACTGGACTGTTACTGTGCACTGATTAAATGATTTGCATGTCATGTCTGTGGTCTTCATTCCCCTTGTCATCCTAACACATTATAGCTATGGCCTTTTTAATAATTTGATCCACTTTTCTTTTGTTGATTGTATAATCTCTGGTCACTTGCTGCTGTGTGATAAACTTTTCAGTTTTTTATTCATATGTTAGTTATATGTTGACTCACTTGTTTATGCATGCCTAGTTTCACTGTGTTAAATCTAGAGTGAAGCTTTCTGGGCAAGAATAACAGTGCAGTAAAGTGATGCTATGTTTAACATTATGGTAAGCTAAAACAACATTATTTTGTTTAGCAGTGGTTTTCTGGATTTTGAAAAAATAT
>NC_056744.1:1668802999-1668840516 GCF_019279795.1 Protopterus annectens | reverse complement strand
TTGCATATTATCTTGTTGAATTACCTATGTTGTTGGCCTTATGCCATAATTGTTACTGGCATGCTGTTATTATACAAGCTGTTATCTCACTTACTGTTATGTTCCATATACTATGCAATGTTATGTTACTGGGTTATTTGCAATGTGCTGGCATGCTGTTATAATGAACCAAATGTTATTTTCATTACTAACCTATACACATTGAAATACCTCAATACCGTAGCTCAACTGGGTAGCCCGGTTCCTGGGATGCCACCCTTCTCGCTGGCTGCACAGCCAAAGTGGGACCACCAGGGGCCCCTTCTGGCCTGACACAAGGTAGACCACCCAGGACAGACCCTTCTTGGGATGCACAGGGTATGTCCAGGTGCTGGATGGGGCAGACTGTTCATAGGGTAGTGCTGCGGATAAGCAGACCGCCACCTGGAGGGCAAGTTGGCCCCGCCAGCTCAGTACAGCCACCTTGGGAGTAAGGTTGTTACCCTGGTGGTCAGTCTCTCCCCTGAGGTACAGCCCTGATTCCACTACCCCTACCTCCAAGTTTTACCCCCTGTTCCCACCACCTTATCCCTTCCAAATCAACCTCTCACCCACCTGTCCCCAAAAACTTTCCCAAACCACATTCCACTCACTTAAAGGGCACCCCAATAGTAATAAAAAATTCTCTCTCAAAACCCTCACCTGGTCATTGGAACCCAAATTAGGTCTTTGTTACAACACATTTCTGTTTTACCCACTTGGGTTTAGTCCAATCTGACAAAACTGTAAATCCGCTTTCCTTTCAAAAATTGCAACTATGGTCCTTTTAAAACAGTGTCCATTCACCACTTCATCCCTTTTTTTTTCTTTTTTATTTTAGGTGGGTTAATGACTAGTGGCATCAAACCCACTTAAAAGCACGTGCTGGCTTAGGCACATCTGAAAATTACATGCCACATCCGATGCCCTGTAAAGCAAGTCATATATTGCACGCTGAATTAAACGGTGTTTCGCACAATCCATTCCACATAATGAAGTACATAATGGAAACGGAGTGTACTGGACGATGAGAGAATGTCACAGCAAAATAATTGGCATGGGGATAACAGGATGCTGTAACTGTACGACTACTGCGAAGTCAAGTTGGGCAGTTTGGATGTTATCACAAAAATCTGTCTGCAAATGTTGTCACAGACTGAAGTTAGAAATATGAAACATTTGGTGCACATGTCTCCTACAAAACTGTAGCATCCTTGCAAATTTGCACACATTTTTGCAATCATGTGTGCGTCATTCATCTGTTAAAAGCATTTGCAGTAAATTTTCCACACAGCTGGGTCAAATCATGGTTCATTTTTAATTCTGTGATAGAAATAAGACACATGCAATTTTAACCAAACATTGCCCACAATTAACTGCTCAGTTTTACAAAAAGGCTTTAGGAGGGCAACTGACTTTATATACCCTACCTTGTCCCTATATCTGACTGCATGTTACCAACAGTGTCTTTCACATGCTCACGACTTATGAGTCCTGACCCTGGCCTGCCATATGATAAGTGACACTGCCTAGTCAAAGCTGTGCATCCAAACGTGTCACACCCCCATACCTAAAGAGGCGCCCTGCAACAATGCATGTTGTTGCCCTGAAAGATACCTGATCCACAGCTCCTAGATGCTATAGGTCCCATCTACTGACCTCAACCCACATTGTTTAACACTGAACTCCCACATAATCATAAAGTCATTTGACAATGGCCAAACACTGCATGCAAAACTATGGACATACCTCATAAATTTCAACAGTCAGCAGTATCTGTACCTATCCTCTGTGATGCTGTAGTCTCCACACCTCAGTAATGTCCATCTCAAAGGATAAGAATCGGGCCAAGGCCTACATTAAGTTCTTAAATATTGCACTGTTGTGCCATGCCATTGGCTAATGAAAGTGCAACACAGCTGTTCTTAATGCAATTAGCAAGTCTGAGCAATGGATTGCTGCATAGGCAATTATGTTAATTAGCATTACCTACAAAAGGCATGCAGCTGCCTATGGAGAACACGTCTGTAACTTGCTTTAACAAGACAGACTGCGATTTAGGAAGCATATGTCTTGAGCATATGTTCACAAAAGGATTACTTCACTCTACCAGGTATTGAATTAAAGTCCCCATATAATGAAACACAGATAGGGGGATGCAGTTAAGGGGAATAGGGATTACAACAGTAGGCCTGTAGATCATCTCTGGGAATGACATGTTGGTGATACTCTGCTGTCCAACAGCTACAGGCATGCCTCTCACCTGTGCCTGCTGTGACTTGTATGACAGCAGTGGCCCTCTCACTCACTCCTACAATGGTCGGCTCCTGTACGAATGATACTGGATTATGTGTTAGACATACTGACAGTAAGTAAGGGTGGACACAGCTGCCATGTCACATGATGTACCATCTTTCAGCCCCTCTCAGTCTGTGAATGTCAACCAGGTATAGTTCAGACAATGTAAACATGTCCCTGACTGTCCCAGATGTATTCTGCTTAGGTCACTGTGTTGTCAACATTCATATCTCATTGCTTGCAAGCTATGTCTAGCATACCTGGCAATCCCCTACAGCAGAAATTCAGGTCATAGCCATTATTAGTGAGGGGACACAGGCCTAACCTCAGCAACAAAGAGTACATATATTGGTCATACAAAGTAAGAGTATGAATACAGTAACAGATATTACTGTAGCATAACTGCTTTCTGTGGGTTCCGGCATGTGACAGCCAGATTCTCTACATTCTGAAAACAACCAATTATTGTCCACCCGTTTGCCAGACATCCACGTGTTTGTAGCAAAAGACCACATATATCAGGCACACGTAAACATTCCACAAACATCTGTGTACTGGAGAAATAGAATGCCTATGGGGAAGATAACCTACAGCAGGGTTTGCATTGCTGTCTGTCATTGTGGCACATTGATGTTGCTGGACTGTCCCCATATACTTGCACTAACTCACACCAATGTTTCTGACAATGGCTGTATGACATAGTACTGGGACATTGCCCATAGGTGGCACACCACAGTAGATGGCATTGATGGGTGTGGAGACATACAGCACACTCTGTCACCACACACAGGGACATAACCAGTATTGTTACTATGTTGCTGATAGCCACATACATAGTGTGTTGACAGACTGCGGGGTATAACATGAGAGGTAGCAGTGTATAGTGCAGGCCAATTTGAATGTGTACGGTCTGTACATAGTGGATAGCAATGTATCTGGTCCTGTGATGTGTTCCCCTCTGCTTATCCTTTAGAAAGGATGTATCGACAGAGGCACCTGCCGTTTTCCAACGCTGAATATAATGTCATCCTGGATGGACTCAGACTGCATCATAACATTCTGCTCACCAGAGGTGACCAGCATTGTGAACAATGTATAGCACTGTCGGTTGACCTCGACACAGCCATCAACCAAGTAGGGCTACAGGAAAAAACATACATGCAGGTCTGACACGGGGCAACAGACATGGTCAATGATGCATGACAAAGGGCTGCCACTGTGGCCAGGGACTGTGCTGCCACTGTCACGGTAAGCTGCCTATCGGGCGCTAGAATCCACCACATAACACAAGCACTCAGTTCACTCCGCGGCAAGTACAAGTATGACACAGTCATTGTCCATGCTGGTGTGAACGACCTGAGACGTACCTCCCTGGACTACATGAAAAGAGACATAGAGGAGCTCTTTAATCACAGGTTGCCCGACCCTGAGCAGTATCCTTCCTTCACACATGATGCCACAATATAGTGACAAGATGTCAGCTTTAACAATTGGATTAATTCTTTTTCGTCCTTTTTTTGGGTGTTGAAGCTAGTGTCTGCAAGCCTTACCTTCTGGGTTCGGTTTGGCAATCTGCAAATCCCATGCCCTTGCAAGGCCTTTAAACCACCACCCTGAAACAAACAGAAACAGCGAATTAACAATGCCAGCAAATCCAAAATGCCACTGTACCCTTCTAAATGGAAAACTCAGGACCCGGACTCGTTTAACCCAATCAGTCCGCCATAAACCGAGATCACAAAAGGCGGGTAACATATCTCAAGGTACCCCACCTCCAGATGTCCACAGTTGGACCATTCCATGAATTACAAGAAAACTCTCTCAATGTACTGTAGCAACCCCTAATTAGAAACCAACAGCTTTGAGTCACTGGGATAACTATCAAAAACACCATCAAATTGGGTGACTTACTACCCAAATATTTTGAAATACCAGCCCCAACTTTCTAGCCCAAGTCTGTTAAAATTCATTGCAGAAATTTGCACCCCCCAGGGAAAATATTGATTCATTACAAACTGGGAAAAGCCCAAATGGAAGTATCATTTTCAAAACAGTCTAAAAATTACTGACATTTCCACCCCAAACAAAGCAAGGAAAATCCTATCAAACCCCCTACTAAGCACTTATCCTGCGGCATGACCTAACAAACTAAGCCTGGAACCTAACTGCTTTATACCACCGGCTGCAAAGATAGACAATAAACCAAGCTTCACAAGCAGCGTTCAAAGTGTCCACCTAAAAATTTCAGAAGAAGAGCCCTTTACTGAACAAAACCAAAGGGAAGCATCTTTAACTATCAAACCTACAACCCCAAAAAGGATCCAACCAACTTTAAAAAAGGCGAGGCCAAAAGCAACAAAGGCTTTCAGGTTGCAGAAACTAAACCCACATACCAGAATGTCAAAATTTCAATCACTACCACTACTGCCAACCATATGGAAGTTGAACCCATATCAAAAGATGAAATGCCCAACGATGAACCTCCAACTCTAAATTCAAAGTAGCAGATTTTACCTAACCTGACGTAATGAAACACAGTAATGGGACCAAAGGTACGGCAGGCCTACTGTCTTAAAATTAACGTTGCCAGCATGTAATAAGGCAACTCCGTTCTTAGGAATTGCCATCTAAGAGATTGCTGCAGGCAATTAGTAAGCTCCCAAAAGGCTGCAGGCCATGGAGAAACGTCTGAACTCTTAACAAGCCAATTTGCATTGTCTAGAGAATTTAAAGGATTACTCATAATGAAGACCATAGGACCGTGGAGACAGTTTGGGGAAGGAACTCTTTTGGCTGTGCTCTGAATACAGTACCAATGGCATTCAAGACAGGCACTCCACCTTGCTGACTTGTTACCTGTGCCTTCACACAATACCAGCTCCTCGGAGTCATGGATACTGTACCGTAGAAGTACAACCTGCATGTACAGTTCACTGCCTAAGCTGGATCAAGGTGTAGAACGGAGGTGAAGTCGACTGAACTCCAGAATACAGTCTCCTCGTAGGGACTAGATTCCAGTTCCCCTTGCCTAAGCATTTCCAGGATGTCGGAGGAGGAACATCAAGTGAAGTGGATGGAGTCGATACCTGTTGAGGAGGGCTGGACAATAATTTAGCTAGTGCCTGTGACTTTAGCAACCTGACTACTTTCTCCACATAGTGATCCGACAGCCTAGAGGATCAAGATGAGTGAGAGGATTGATGGCTATGCTCACTTTGAAGAAATGGAGACCGAGGAGCCAAATGCACTGCCTCTAGGGAAGGGGACCTCAGCCTCTTGTGGCTCCATGACGGCTCCGAAGCCTCCGATGGAGCCGACGGGGAGGTTGTCTTGTCGGTGCCAGCCGGAACCGACCTTGAAGGTAAATCCTGCACAGGAGTTGGCTCCAAGAGTGGAGCTGATGGCTTAGTGGATTTTGGGGATGTCACTGGCTGTGAACTCTTTGCCGGTGAATCCTGGCATTTAAACAGACCCCTAAGAATCAGTTTGTTCTTACGCTCCTGCAGGACACTTGTTCTATTTGCCATGCTTTTAGTCCAAGAGTCCTGCAGGTGAACAGTGCCTAAACAGTAGCCGCAACTAGTGTGCCCATCTGTCAGAGACATTTTCTGACAGCATGAGTCACACTTCTTAAATCCAGAAACCTTAGCTTCCTTAGACATGCTGTACCAAAGAAAGGAAGACTAAGCAAATACAAACAAGAACAAGAACAGTACTAAACTAGACAAAAACACACTAGTGCTATCTATCTATGAAGGAAATCTAAGATAGAATATAGATAAAAGTTTTTTTTTTTAAGGGAAAAAGCAATAGGAGAGCCTCTAAGTTAAACGGCTAACCTAGGGTTGGGGGAGGGGCGGGGAGAATTCGCTACCTTAAACGAGTTCTACACAGGAGAGACAATATAGAAAAAATAACAACAACAGGTATCACTAAATCTAAACAGAAAGATAATAGAAAAAATTAAATTTTAGAGAAAAGTTTACACAAAAAAGTTAAATATATGAGCCTGAGCCAGAAAAATGACACCCTCGCAGCTGAAGTGGCAAATGAGATCTGGGTAGCTATCACTAGGCATTATAGGATAAGGGGTAGCCTTGAGCCAGTAAACATCTCTCGAGCTATTGAAGATGGCCGAGTCAGAGCCAAGGATCGGCTCTGATCCCAACCAGCAAGAATGAAGGTGAGATAGACAACTTAACATGACGCATAACTGATGGAGAGCCAGGGGAGGCATTATTGAATCAGTGTAGGGAGTGTGTGACTGCGTCTGTAGATGAGTAACACACACCCCTGCACTGTCAAAGTGCCTGATATCAATAAATGTAATCTAATACTTGTTTAAATTTATTTAAAGTTTCAGTGGCACACCGCTACTGACATGTGCCAGACATCTAAATATAGAAACCGGATGAATTTAATTTATAATTCAAAGGTCAACTTTAAGCACAGATTAGCACGTTTGCATGGCACCATGCTTAGCGGTACTTAAACTTGGCTCAGAGGTATATGTAAAAGTTAAGCAGCATTCCCTATATCCAAGTAGCCAAGTGGTTAGAGACCCTGCCTTATGTGCAGTAGCTGTGAGGTTTGAATACAGGGAAGGAAAATTAAGCATTTATTTTCTAAATATTAATTATACCAATTATTTTGAAATCATGGTGTGCTGTGCTCAGTTAAGTGTTGCCAAGCCATGCTAAGCCAAGACAAGCACTGCGTCTCTGTTTAAGGCCCACTTGGCTGCACTTAGTTGGTGTGCGCACTGCTAAGCATTAAGTGGTGGCAGTTTAAGCACTGCTCAGCTAAGCTGGTCTGCGCAGTGCTAAGAGACACTCCGCACATTTAAAAATGGCATGATAGTGTTTATAGGTGGGAAAACAGGCTTATTTAAGTGCAACAGGCAGGAATACAGTACAGTTGGAGTTTGAACCATACAGGAACTATGGCAGGTATTGGAGAGGGTGCGAACTTCTGGTCATAGTGGTGGGGCATTCTGGAGTCCAGGATCAAGGTTGGACTCCTTGTGAAAAACCATGACATCCAGCTGCTGCAGGGCTAGTTCCATGGATTGGAGTACAAAGCGCAGGCCTGGGACCAGCCAGCATGCGATCTCACCAGTGCAACAGGTATCCCCCACATGCTCGGGATGGGAATGTCCCACATGTTTGTAAGTACTGTTAGCATTGTTTTACCAATACCTACTGTGAATGTGTGACAGGCAGGTATGCATAATGGTGTGCTTCTCTCCCTACAGCTGCAGAGGAGAGTTCTTGCATCCTAGAGGCCCATGCAGGGTGCCTGGCTAGGTTACCCTGTGAGTGTGATGAGTACAGATGTATCTTGCAATCTATAGTCATATAAGGAAGAAAGAGTAAATTATTAACTGCATTGTAATGAATGTGGTCATAGACCTGGACTGCAATAAATGATTACTGACAAGTATAGTACAATAATGATTAAAGCATGAAACCTGATAATGTCAATGAAATAAAGTTTCTACTGCAATAATTGTGGAATTACAGCTGTATTGCAACACCTGCATTATATGGACTGTTGTTCAATAAAGACTTGAAAATATACCAATAACTGCATGAAGGCACCCCTAATAAAGCTGTGTTGTGCAATGTGCATGTAAGTAGGACTGTTGTTCGTGAAATCGAACATGACATCTGCTCTGAAATAAAAACACCAAGAGTACCACTAAGTGACTCAAGGTTAGCCAAGAAAGAGTGTTATGCTAAACTGTTGACTTGTAGCTGCACAACAAGATATATGCATTTTGATATTTGTTCTGCACTAAGATATGAAGTAATACCAGGAACACCCAAGGTATACCTGTGTATATCAGGATTGTCTTGTGTTAACAATTGCATTTCAGCTATATGCATTCCTGCTGTGATGTATGGTGTCGCAGGCAAGTATGAAACTGTAACAGCTGTAGACTGCAAACATACTATCTGCAACTGTATAAGGGGCAGGTGGTCAACCCAACATTCCAATATGGTTTGTACATGTAACAGATATTTCCACCCACTTTGAGTTTATTGTGTACACCTGCATTATATGCATTAATGTACAGTTTACCTAGTATCTCTAGCATGCATATATCTCATGCATATGTGTTCAAGCATCACTGCAGTTTTGTATAACACTCCAGATCATATTTTTCTTCCAGGTGAGCTCTAGGCAAACATCTGTCAGTCAATATGCAGCAGTGGTTCAGTTTGTTAAATGCTGTGTCTCGTACATTTTGTCACACACAGACTAGGGTTTGAATCCAGTGACAAGTACTAGTAAATATTATAGAATCAGTCATGTATTGTTAATAGATGTTCTCCCCACAAGAATTACAGGTAAATGGGTGTAGTAGCCCTTATTTTAATAATTTGTGCATTCAGAAAAGTGTTAACAGCAATGCTCAGGAATGTGATAAGACATTATAAAATAAAGGCAACAAGTACAATAGTAATAAAAGATAATAAAATACATAAAATGTGTAAACTTGTCATGGCTGTATGCCTGGTGCATTTCTGAATGTTTGCTGATGGTCTGACCCTATGCCTGCCAAGGATGGCATGATAGTCATACACTCTCTGTACTGTGCACCATACATGTCACTCAAGTGTCACGTTGTCACAGACTGTGATCACGGTTGCCTAATCCCTCTGTCACAGATCTATCATAGTCATGATTATGTCAATAACACAGTCACATTACATCAGTCCACAGTACACCCTGGTAGTAATAGAGGTCCACCTGACATGCAATACTCCTCTGTAGTTGTGTAACTGTAGGTGTTACAGCTTGGCCCATACTGTCCCATGTGGATAGCTTGAGAGGTATATACGTGCTACAGCAGCTATAGGGCACTGCTATACATAAAGGGAGGGCAGACCTGTAGAGTATATAACAGTACTGTAGCAAACTATACAGCCTATACCGGTATTAATGGACTGCATTTCTCTCTACCCCCACCCCTTATCTTCATCATACTTTATTATTGTTATACACTGGTTATGGTTTACTATTAACATACGTTGTTCTCTAAACATTATGTTGGGCCTTGTGTTTATTAATGCTATGTATTACAATGGTTGCATATTATCTTGTTGAATTACCTATGTTGTTGGCCTTATGCCATAATTGTTACTGGCATGCTGTTACTATACTGACTGTTATCTCACTTATTGTTATGTTCCATATACTATGCAATGTTATGTTACTGGGTTATTTGCAATGTTCTGGCATGCTGTTATAACTAACCAAATGTTATTTTCATTACTAACCTATACACATTGAAATACCTCAATACCGTAGCTCAACTGGGTAGGCCGGTTCCTGGCGATCTGCCTACCCTATCTCAGCTGGCAGTAGCACCAGGTCCCAGCACATCTGGGACCCAAGCCAGTGGTGCCCCCTCTGCTGGCCCTGTACAACCTACAGGTGGAACCACCTCAGGGGACAGGACCCATCCCACCTGGGAGTGAGTGCAGAGGGGTGTGTTGTCACCAAGGATCAGCTACTAGTGATAGTGTTCAGGACTGTTCATTATGGGTATGAAAATCGCTTGTGCTGAATTGAAGGCAGACTCACCAATATGGAGGGGCAAGGTGGCCCCGGCACCCAGCCTCCAGAAAAGCCACCTTCGGGACAGTGAAGGAACAGTGTTGACTATCTATGGGTGGGGAGCTCAGTCACACTGCTGCCACCTGAGAGCACATGGCTCTCTGATTCCACAACACCCTACCTGTCCAAGGTGTTTACTCCCCTCAGTGTCACACACCACCACTGTATGCTGTCTTGTCTGTCTGTAAATGCAATCTCTCCTACCCAACCTACTTCCCCACACATACCTATATCCCTTCCCCAACATTCCACTCTCTACTTAAAAAAATGGCACCTGTCCCACAAAAAAAATAAATAAATAAATTCTCCTCATGCAAAACTCTCCAGTTCACACACGTGTCCATTGGACACCACAAATTAGGTCTGTTTGGCTTGACAACCCATTTCTGTTGTTCTCACCCCTCACTCTGGGGTTTGAGGGGTCCAAATCCATGTACAAAATCTGTAAAAATGCACAGCTGTTGCTGTACAAGAAATGGTGAGATATGGTCCTTTTTTACATGCGTCTTGCACATCCCTACCTGCCTTTCCCCCAGCTTGTCCCCATTTCACCACTTTCCCATCACCCCTTTTTTCTTTTCTTTATTTTTAGTGCGGGTTTATGTGGAGCTTAGTGGTTTGGCGTGCAAACCCACTTAAAAGTGCCTTATCTGTGTTTCTGGCAGTGATAGGCACATCTACAAAAATTTCACCCCTGCCACATCTTGAACCCAGGCCCCTGTCAACTACAGCACAGTGCATAAGCCCACTAGGCCACTCAGCTCTGATTTAAAACAGGTGTTTCTACCAGCATATCCTGATTGCCACGGATATGCAAGTACATATAATGGAAAAACTGGCAGTGTACTTGGGACTGTGATGCAGACACCAATCCAGTACACAGCCAAATAAATAATGATGGATGTACATGAGGCCTGGGATAACAGGTATAGCTGTCAACTGTACAGACTGTTGCAGAATGTCCACAGTTGGGCCCCCTAGTTTTGGCATGGTTATCACAGAAACATCTCTGTCTGCTAAAGTACTGGTATGTCATTACAGACTGAAGTTAGAAGATCATGACAGACATTTGAGTGTCACATGTCATACCTATCAAAAAACATGCTCATGCAAATCCTGTGTCACAGACTGTATGCATGCACATATATTTTGCAAATACACCTGCTGCAGCACTGACTCAGTAGCTCAGTCTGTTAAAAGCCTTGCATTTGCAGTAAATTTTGCCACCCACAGCCCTGGGTTCGAATCCAGTGTGTTGCAGTTCATTTACATTCTTGTGAATACAGCAAATAATGACTGAGTCATGCAATTTTAACCAAAACAGGTTGCTGCCACAGAATTAACTGCTACCTATGTTTTACAAGTCAAAGGCCTGTAGGTAGGGACACACTGCACATATTCATATACCCTACCTATATGTCACCTACTACTCTCTGACTGGCAGTGTTACCTAACAGATGTACTTTAAGCACATGCCTCAACCGGACTGTTATGAGTACTCTCACTCTGGCTCAGACATAATGAAAGTGCTGATACTGCTCCCTCAGCGACACATACAGCTGGCTGTCCTCCAGAATGTTCACATCCCCCTCTATGAGTCCTAGGGAAGAAGCAGCCCCTGCAGCCTGCAACATATGCAGCTGTATGTTAAGCTACCTGCTACAGACCTATCATACCTCACAACCCCCGAGAACAATGGATCCACACAACACTCAGACATAAAGAGGTGGGAGGGCAAAGGCTAAGCGACAGTGACGTGTCAGAGTCTGCCCCTAGAAACATACACAGCTGACAGACCAGCAGCTACTGCTATGATGTCTGACACTCACGTCTCTTCACTCTTACTGACTTCAACCCACATTGTTTAACACTGAACTCCCACATAATCATAAAGTCATTTGACAATGGCCAAACACAGCTTGCAAAACTGTGGACATACCTCAACAGTATTTGTACCTACCCTCTGTGATGCTGTAGTCTCCATAAAGTCCATTTCAAAGGATAAGAATGGGGCCAAGGCCTACATTAAGTTCTTAAATATTGAACTGTTGTGCCATGCCATTGGCCAATGAAAGTGCAACACAGCTGTTCTTGATGCAATTAGCTAGTCTGAGCCATGGATTGCTGCACAGGCAATTACGTTAATGAGCATTACCTACAAAAGGCATGCAGCTGCCTATGAAGAACACATCTGTAACTTGCTTTACCAAGACAGACTGCGATTTAGGAAGTATTTGTCTTAAGCATATGTTCACAAAAGCATTACTTCACTCTACCAGGTATGTAATAAAAGTCCCCATATAATGGAACACAATGGGAGGATGCAGTTATGGGGAATAGGGATTACAACAGTAGGCCTGTAGAACATCTCCGGGAAAAATATGAATGACATGTTGGTGATGCTCTGCTGTCCAACAGCTGCAGGCATGCCTCTCACCTGTGCCTGCTGTGACTTGTATGACAGCTGTGGCCCTCTCACTCCCTTCCACAACAGTCAGCTCCTGTATGAATGCTACTGGATTATGTGCGAGACATACTGACAGTAAGAAAAGGTAAACACAGCTGTCATGTCACATGATGTACCGTCTTTCAGCCCCTCTCAGTCTGTGAATGTCAACCAGGTATAGTTCAGACATTGTAAACATGTCCCTGATGTATTCTGCCTAGGTCACTGTGTTGTCAACATTCATATCTCATTGCTTGAGAGCTATGGCTAGCATACCTGACAACTCCCTATAGCAGGAATTCAGGTCATAGCCATTTTTAGTACGGGGACACAGGCCCAACCTTAGCAACAGAGAGTACATATTGGTCATACAAAGTAAGAGTATGAATATAGTAACAGAAATTACTGTAGCATAACAGCTTTCTGTGGGTTCTGGCATGTGACATCCAGATTCTCTACATTCTGAGAACAACCATCAATTATTGTCCACCTGTTTGCCAGACATAGGTTCATAGCTTCATAGGTAAAGGTCCTCTGGCTTTTGCCACCCAAGAAAATTATTTTCCTGTGCCACTGCAATCATCAAGATTTTTCTTGAATCCAGTTGTTTGTCACAAAAGGACCACATATATCAGGCACACGGAAACATTCCACAAACATCTGTGCACTGGAGAAGTAGAATGCCTATGGGAAAGATAACCTACAGCAGGGTTTTGCATTGCTGTCATTGTGGCACACTGATGTTGCTGGACTGTCCCCATATATTTGCACTAACTCACACCAATGTTTCTGACAATGGCTGTATGACATAGTACTGGGATGTTGCCCATAGGTGACACACCACAGTAGATGGCATTGATGGGTGTGGAGACATACAGCACACTCTGTAATGGCACACAGGGACATAACCAGTATTGTTACTATGTTTCTGCGGGTTATAACATGGGAGGTAGCAGTGGATAGTGCAAGCCAATTTGAATGTGCAGGGTCTGTACATAGTAGATGGCAATGTATCTGGTCCTGTGATGTGTTCCCCTCTGCTTGTTCTTTAGAAAGGATGCATCGAAAGAGGCACCCGCCATTTACCAACGCTGAATATAATGTTATCCTGGATGGACTCAGACTGCATCATAACATTCTGCTCTCCAGAGGTCACCAGCATTGTGAACAATGTATAGCACTGTGGGCTGACCTCATCGCAGCCATCAACCAAGTAGGGCTATGGGAAAGTACATACATGCAGGTCTGACACGGGGCAACAGACATGGTCAATGATGCATGGCAAAGGGCTGCCACTGTGGCCAGGGACTGTGCTGCCACTGGTGAAGGGCCTGCTGCACAACAATCACTCTTGGCTACAGAGGAATTTCAGCTCCCAAGCATCCATCACCCCACACCTTGTGGAGGTGGGTGCCGCAGCATCCACAGCAAAGGAGTGTACAGGTAAGCTGCATGTGTTCATCACTGTAATACTGTATCAGTCATTGTGGCAACCTCTGCATACTAGTAAAAGGGTGTCAGGTCTATCTGCATTGGAGGGGTTGCTTTTAATGCACAGTTTAGCACACATACTCAGAATGTCAGAAATGTAGGCAGTATCACATTACCTACTGTACATGTTGACATATGCACATATTACCCTGTAATAATGCCACATTTGGTATTGCTGAAAATACCTCTCCCTCACATTTCCTTAGGTACGTGAGGTGTGGCTGGAGTCTAAGGTCCTGTACCTGGGGAGTGTGATACTGTTGTTTGGTGAATCATATATACCATAACAATGCTAGGGGCTGCAATTTTACCCTAGACACAACTGATATGCTTAGCCAGAGTACAATACTTGTATGTTCAGTTTCAGATGGGTTGACTGAAGTGCATTGAATCGGTAATCACAGTTGTGTATTTGCAGGAGCAGTAACACAGTTGCATTTATTTTTGAGAAGGTCTATGCAGTCTGCTATACAGGGGCAATAGTATGCTCAAGCCGGGTACACTGTGTCTTAGGTGTAGGTCTATCACATACCCTGACATATTGCTTATCTCACAGGTGTACAGTAGTGGCAGCATGAACCAGACGTAGCTGTAGTGCATGTTAAAAAGGGCATGTCTTCTCTGTGTATGTTGTAGTCTGCTTGTGTGTTGTGCAAGGATCAGACATAAGATGTGGTATGTGTAATGCAGTTGTGGCTCCTCACGTGCGTGTGTGTGTGTGTGTGTGTGTGTGTGTGTTTGTGTGTCAAACATAATTGTTCAGGTAGTAATATACTTATTTTGTCTTCCACCTCACAGGTGACCACATGGGTTGGAGTGTGTCCCCCTCACAACCTGATGTCAGTGTCTCATCAGACATAGTGAGGCACAGGTGGAGTTGTTGGGGGCTGATTCTGTCCCATGGATTGTCATCCCAATTCCTCCTCCATTGTCCCTGCACACAATAAGTATGTCTACACACACACACACACACACACACACACACACAGTCCCCTGTGGCCAGAGATATTGGACAGTCAGAGTGTGGTGGCATATAACAGGAGAGTGTGGCAACAATGGTATCAGTGAGTGTAGACACTGGCTGGTGAGGTCCCACAAAGGCAGATTGATAGGGGGTGCTTGAAAGAGGACTGCTGCCCATCCACCTGTCACAGATGTCACATCTTGGGTCACAACACATGTTTTGGTCCTTCATCGAAGCACAGACATTTTCCAACCACAACACCAGATGGATGCTCAGGATCATGGGTGCAGCACAGTCTGACTTCTGTGACTCCCTCCACCCCATTGGTGATGCCATCGATTGTTTCACTGATGTAGTAGACAGATGGTGGTGTGAGACATTGTCAGTCCTTGACCACACATTGTCTTTGCTGGAACAGCTGGTGGGACTAGGGCATCAGACACTTGGCTGTAGGTCAGCAACTACAAATCGGTGAGAATCCACGTGGCCATGCACACTCACACTCCCGTAGTGGTAGTACTTCCAGCACCACAGCACAGAGTGTGTTGTCCACACCACAACATGACAGGCCATGGGCAAAGGTCCTGGGCAGTCCCATGAGGGACATGGGTCAGGCAGACACCAGTCGCCAACTAGCACTGCATCTTACCCTGGGCATGGTGGTACCAGTGTTACTTCTGGCAGAGCCAGTTCCCATTTTCATGGCCAGAGATGGTGAACTGTCCAGTCTGCCATGTACGGTCCACAGCTGTCCAGCATATCCATGTGTAGGGCTAGCACCTGGCTTGACTGTGTACATGCACACACTCAAACATCACTGTCACATGCAGGTCACCAACAGACACACACGCATCTCTCCATGGCTCAGCTGACCAGCACCCCTTCTTGACACTCACACAATGTCAACTGTTTGGCACAGAATAGGCCTCTGGAACCCACACAACATGCCATGTGCATATGATACCTGTGCCACATCCCTGCCATCCATACCATAGATGCAGGGACATGCAAAGGTTTGTCTGATGCACAGGGTGACTATATTACATTATAACATTTTGTAGTGTGGTAGTGTAATGTCATGAAAGGTGCTGTATGCTGGCATGTGTCATGAGTACACATCAAAGTGTTTGTACCTTTGCTGCATGGTGTTAGATTGGCAGCTGTGTTCTAAAATATGTGTATTTCAGAACTATGTATGTTTCTGTTCCATGGGTCTGAGTGGCTACCCTGTGGAGACCTGGTAGCAACACAGCGGTTCAGGATGGCATGGCAGCACAGCGGAAATATGAAATCAATAAGGTACCACTGTATATGTGCGTGGTTACCTAGGTGCGTATGTGTAGAACCATGTGTCAAGGACAATGGGGGCAGGCAGCATACTCCTGCATGCATACCCCATGACAAGGCATGCTACCCTTGATACGCGTCACCTGGGTGTTCTGTACTTACAAATATAGGTGGTGGCAAATAACATTTATGGCTAGGTAGAGGTGGGCTATTTAGGGCCAGCAGCAGTCACAGGGCCTTAAAATGGATAACCATTGCACACAGACAGGTGAGACAGGCACACCGCTGTCAGGGGATATAGTTACACATAAACTCACAGAGTTGCCCTTACTGAAATTAAACCCCTACCTATCTACTAGTTTACACTATAGCACTAAGTATATATCATATGTGCCACAGAGCTTATTTGTGTTGATAGTGTCAGCCAGTGCTGTTAAGGTGGATGACATCAGCAGGCCTTGTAAAGTAAGCCAATGTTGAGGGGGACAGTAGTCACAGGACCAAAAAATGATTGACCATTGCACAGATGGGCATCTCTGTACTGCTGTAAGTGAAATATCTGCACACACACCCACAGTGGCTGATGTGGAATTAGAACCCCTACCTACCTACTATTACACACTACAGCTCACAGTACTAATTGCATGCACCACCGTTTACATCTGGTGTAAATCTGGCTGCAGCTGCAGTACTTGTGGGCTACACAAAGTGGCATTGTCTTACATAGCCTGTGTGGCCTGTAGAATGAACCTGCTTTATGCTGTTATTGTATTGTTGTAGCAGTACGGTACTGCTAGGTGGACAGTTGGCTAGTGACATATGGCCTGTCCAAGTCCTGTGTTGCAGCCGTTGCAGATTAAACCCCCTGCCTACCACTGTCTGTCTACAAGGTGACATTCCACAGGCACAGGTTTCTGTGGTTGGGTGAATTATGTCACTATGCGACTGTGGTCTTTTACCATCAGCTATATATATCACAGGGATGTCAACTTAGATGCAGCTGTGTGTGTGTGTGTGTGTGTGTGTGTGTGTGTGTGTGTGTGTGTGTGTGTGTGTGTGTGTGTGTGTGTGTTATGTAACTGTTATGTAACTGTGTTATACAGATATATATGGAGGGTGTACATCACTCTACACCTTTATGTAGCTATATATCTATTTATAAATATAATATATACATATACTGCTACTCTGACTTGTTACAACCTGCTGTTATACTAGCCACCTTCTAGGTTACTCAGAGCATGTATAATGTCTGTAGATTTGGCCCTTGGTCCCTCCATTGTCTCTGGCTTTGTCCAGTTTTCTGGCAGTAACAGACTGACATATTGACAGTCTGTGGGACTCCTACCACAGGAGTACCTCACATGCAAAAGTTGTATAGGTGCAGCCAGCCTCAAACCATGAAAACCATCTATCATGCTAGTGTACTTAGCCCACTGAGCCACAACAGCCACAGAATGTGAGGTTTAATTCCTCTCACTATCAACAGCAGACAGACATATACACTTTGATCCCTGCATATTGTGGAAATAGAACATGGAGCCAGGTTCTTTGGGAAAGCCCTGGGAATGTGTGGTCTGCTGCAAACATTCTGTTACTGCAGTTATATTGGAACATGGCTGCTTTGGGGGTAGGGGACTCTAGCAATGACAGTTGTGCGTCTGTCCTGTGATCCCGCTGTTTGACATTTCCCATGCATACTGCACTGGGATTCGCTGCTTTGTGGCTTACTGCATATTATGGGGCAGCCAGTATTGTACAGAGTACCTATTGTCCAACATAGCTGTTTGTTGTCTGCAAGCCACCCTGTAGACCACTCCATTCCCTTGCATACATGCAGCAAATCCATACATATGCTACCATAGTTTAGTGCCTCATACATTTATTCTAAAGGAGATTGACTTACCTTGTAAATGCAGCAATTCAGATAACAGTGCTTCAGGGTTGACTCTGTCTGATGCACATGGTACACAGCCAATACGTGGTAAGGTACAGATTTGTGTGGTGTGGCTGGCATCCCTTTTACTATGTATGTGAGTCAGAGTAAGGTGTCAGTCCCTAGGACACTAGGTCGTCAGAGCATGTGCTATATGTTGCCTCTTTGCCAAGGCCAGGGCATACTGGGCACGCCTATGTCTGCCTACAGGGACAGGCTCAGGGTGTTCCTCCTACAAGTCCCCCTGTGGGAGTGGATGTGTGGAGCTTAGCACTGGTGGGGGGCTGTGTGTCCCTTCCCTGTGATGATCCTGCTGCAGCTGTTTCTGCAGGATCATATGGTGTAGCAGAACACATACTGTAAACATCTGTGCACATGTGGTTGGAGAGTACTGCAATGCTCCACCAGATATAGCAGGGCATTGTAACCGTGACTTGAGCAGCCCAAACACATGCTCTACAATGTTCCTAGTTTGTGCGTGTGCCTCATTATGGCATTCTTCAGTTGGTATGTGTGCATTTCTGATGGGGGGGGGTCATCATCCATGGTTCCAATGCATAGCCAGCATCCCCCAGTAGATGGCCAACATCTGGTACAGCTGTGATGCTTGCAGGATATGGGAGTCGTGATAACTGCCAAGGCTGCCAGAACATACATTCATGATAATGTCCTGGGCATTGCACATGATCTGGCAGTTGACGGAGTGATACTCTTATGACTGATGTAGACTCTACCCTGCAGTCTATGGCACCCAGTACCTCAGGGTAGTGTGCTACACAGTAGATGAGATGCATATTGCTGGCCCTCTTCTCAGGGATGCAAGGTAAATAAATGTGCTCACTGGCTTGTGGTAGCATGGCATCCCGGAACTGGTGAAGTACCCTGGATGCTGGTGCCTGTGAGACTCCCATCATGTCCCCAGATGGTCTTTGAAAAGTACCTGTAGCTAGTATTCTAAGGATTACACATACCTTTGTTTCCACTGAAATGGGTTCCACTCTGTTGGCTCTGAGCCTATGTTGAGGGCGGCAGAGCTTGGTCAGTTCTTGTAGTATGTCCCTGTCCACACTGTAGCACTCTACAATCTCCAGCTCATGTAGCTCCTGGAAGGTTACCCTGGGCTTGAACACTCTTTTCCTTCTCAGTCTAGGCCTATTGTCAGCAGCATCATCATCACTGACCTCAGCCTCTAGCACATACAGATGCAGCAGAGCAGCAGCAGCCCCTAGCATTCTCTCAGTTAAAATTCCCAAGTCTATACTCCAATGGTGCAGAGTATGGGGGAAAATCAGTTTGTAGGGTGCATGCACACTTTATAGTGCTATGCTGCAGATGCAGCCTGTGTAATTGGATAACTATGCATTTCACCTGACAGGTATATCATTGAGGAGTTTGAATGGCCCAGTGTAAGTGGAACATGGGTTATCAGTAATTTATACATGATTGGCTTTCCCAGGTAATTTCCCTTATTTTTTTTAAATTCCTTCTCTGCTAAGTTCTGCTGCATGTATGAGTGCAAACCTGTGGCACTAGTATAAACACTGTTCAGCAGTCTGGACACACCCCCATGCATGGGCATGCTCAGCATTGCTCAAACCAGCTAAAACATGCACCGTGCAACTAAACATAGCTTAGCAGCACTGGACACACACCCCTGCTTAGCTGAGTGGAACGCCACACAAATGGGTGTCGCTGAACTCCAATCCGCTTAAAAAGAGAGTGACACCCTCCTTCTGATGTCAGCTAGCTCTTCTGCAGACACCAACATGGTTTTGGGGCTACAAAGGTGTTATCTGTGGACACAGTAGTCCACTTTTGCTATTCAGTAACCCTAGCTCATTTTCATACAGATCAGTGCACACAACCTGGATATTTCAATATGCCAGGGCCTGCCTCCTTAGCAACCACTGAAATCAACCATTGTACACACAAAACTAAACAGGGCAAACCACTGTGCCAACTGGAAAAATAATGAAAAACACAGGAGTTAAATTAGCGCTTACATTCTTTTTACTTCCTTTCTGATGAAGTTCTGGAAGTAAAAGGAATGAAAGTGCTAATTTGACTTTTACCATTGTACATACTCTATGCAGGGCCCTATAATGCCTTATTCTCACACATGTTTTATTTTAGTTTTTTTAAACTTTTTGTTTATTTTGTATAATGGCAAATTTGCATGCTGCTGCGTGCCACACAAACGTAATATGGGCATTAAAAAATAATATATTACATTAGTTTGCCTACTGTGCAATTTCTGACCTTCTAAATGGGCTTTTATAGCCCCTATTCCATTTTTAATGTCTTATACACGGAAATTTTCTGTGTACTCTTCAGACACCAACACAGGGTCTTCTTCGGACACCAACACAGGGTCTGTATGACTGCCTATCTGCTTGCTGGATCACTCCAGAATCCTCATTTGCATGCAATTCACCTGCTTATGAGGTGATTCGCATGCTATGGACACCTCCGTGTCCGTAAACTCATGCATGCCCCTCTGCTCTCTTTACTAAATTGCATTGCTGCTTACATCCATGTAAGCTCCGTGCCACTATGCCTACACAGAAAATCACTCCACGTAGGCTTTACTGAATTCCACCCAATATCGGTAAACTAACAACCGCCTACCACCCAGCCTTTGGTGGGCTAAATGAAAGCTGAAGCCAGATCCCAAAATGAATATACAAGCAACAGCATTCCAGGGAAATGTCTGACTAGTTTTGCATTCCTCAAGGGTAAAAGGTCAGCCCATTGAACAAAACAGGGATGGAAGACTGACTTTGCCCCACACCAGTGAACAATCAGGACACTGACACATTAGCAACCCCAAAAGAAAACATCCCCAAAGGTCTGAACCAGGTCTGTATTTGACCCCAGTGCAACTACAGGGATGCTATACTAAGACTTAGTGAATAAAACAGATGAAGAAAGGAAAGAAAGAAATGTGCCTTTTGCAGGAGAGGACAGTTGTAACACAGGTTACGATGTTACAGTAAAATGAAGATTACCTGCAGTCCTGATTCTTTTTTTTTTCTCAAATATTTTTTTTTATTTTCAATTAAAATAACATTTACATAATATTTTTAAATATCATTTTAAAAAATTATATACAATATTTACAATAGCCTTTCAATTATATACACTGTATGTTATTAAATACAGAATTAACAGATCAGTTCTCAGAGATACAATATTCGAGGTTACAGTGCCCCCAATATTAATATAGCCATTGTTAAAATGTGGGAAAAAACGGCAACAACATTTTAGTATATGATCTATCCTCCCGTGGATTAACATCAGATGAAGGATTCCTATCAAAAGGACTCTCCTTTGTACCCATGTGTAAGAGTACATTAACTCAGACCATGACTGATTTTAAGATGTTCATGAGGAATCTGTGCCTCAAACTTGAATTTAAGAATCAGATCCCTATATGTAATAGCAAGACATTCAAGAAACCGAGTCTATATACACCAGGGATACCACCCATAGTGGCAGCCTTTAGTAAATTAGTTGAAAATGACTTATATAATATGTATTTTGTGGAAAGATGAACCAGGTATAAGAATAATTTGAGTTTTGGACAGAGGAAAGCTCTAAGAGAACTTAAGAATGATTGTTCTATAGTTATCAGGCCTACTGACAAAGGAAGTAGCCTGGTAGTTATGGATTTTGAATTCTACAATCAAGCAATGAAACGAAATGTTAGAAGATGGTAAATTTTATAAAAGAATAGGACAAGAAACCATATCTGCACATGTTTATAGGATCTATGAGATGTTGGAAGACTTAGCCAAGAGGCACATTATTACACAGGAACTTTACGAATATTTATTAGCGATTGATCCACTTTTACCAATGATCAATGGCTTACCCAAAATACACACAGATGGTAGATCCCCACCCATGCGAACTATAGCAGCAGGGAGAGGGTGGTCCACAGAAACATTTTCCATATATGTGGAGAAGCTACTACATCCTGTGGTGGATTCCAACAGATATGTCTTGAGAGATACTAAACAGTTTTTGTTAGATCTGTATAGCTGTATGAAAGAAATACCAATTGACCTTTAATATCAAATGGTCACTATGGATGTGCAGTCCCTCTTCACAGTGATTCCTAATGAAGAGGGAGTGCAAAGGGTATATGATTATTTGAAAAGCAACACTCAGTATAGTGATTCCACGATCGATCTACTTGTCTTGTTTTTAGAGGTAGTGTTAGAAAACAATATATTTTTATTTGAATCTGAATGCTACTTACAGAGGGATGGAGCTATGGGCACTTCTTGTGCCAACAGCTACGCCAACCTATTCATGGCAGCATGGGAGATGGATATGCTATTTAAATTAGAGGAATTTCGAATTAATATTTTCTTCTACATGCGTTTTGTAGATGATGTGTTTTTTATTTGGAAAGGCGGAGTTAATGAGCTTAAGGGCTTTGTAGATAAAATTAATGGCCTATCATTCTTAAAATTCAGTTATGAATTTTCAGATAGATGGATTCCCTTTCTTGAAGTGTATGTTGAAAGACTTGATAGTGGCATGTTAAATTCGGGGTTGTATAGGAAACCCTATCATAGGAATGCATTTCTACACAGACATAGTATGCCATCCAGGATTTATATTTGGGAATATAGTGAGAGGCCAAGTCATGAGAATTTCACGTTATACGCCTCTGCCTGAAAACCTGAAGAAAGAATTAAGTGATTTGTGTACTAGGTTTGAAACCAGAGCCTATAAGAGCAGTAACATACAGAAAGGATTCCATGACTTGCCTAATCTGAGGGCAGATAGACAAACTCCCTACTTCTCTGACTATTCTGAGGGGAGACCTGACCATGAGGATGGCCTAGTGAGTAAAGATTGGATTCGGGTACCCATCTATTATACAGAGGTTATTGGTGCGATTAAAGACATTATTAGAACACATTGGCAAATACTTTTAGTGGATCCGGAGATTAAAGAAGTTATAAGTGAAACTCCCTGATTTGAATATAAACACAAATCTAATTTGAAGAAACTATTATGTCAACCTAGATGCACACAGCATTTCATAGAACCAGTTGGAACACTTCCATGCAATCAATGCAATTTTTGTAGTAGCATTGATTCCAATGGGTTATTTATACATCCATTAAGTGGTACCAGTTATGAATTTAAGGTCCATGCAGACTGTCAGTCTGGACATGTAGTTTATCTTGCATCTTGTGTTTCATGTGATGCATTCTATGTTGGGAAGACTGACAGGAAACTCAAGGATAGGATAAGGGAACACCTATATCAAATCAGAATTGGGTCTCTGGTCAATGCCCTATCCAAACATTATATCAGTACAGATCCAACCCACACTTTTCTATTTAGAGTAATAGAGAAAGTGCCTGCTAATTTTAGGGGTGGAGATATCAGAAATAGGACAGAGACACAGGAGGCCAAATGGATTATTAGGCTAAGGGCTGATAGACACCCTGGTTTGAATGATAAGGTGTCATTGAAGCCCTTCCTAAAGAATAGAGGGCTTGAGTAATCCACTGAATAGACCCTATAGGCATAATGATTAGTACATTTGCTTGATTATGTATTTTAATAAAGAGACTTCCAATGAACTACCAGCTACCTGTATTGAATGACATTGTTTTTATATGTTGTTTTATCGTTTTAATGTGACACATACATACATTCATATATATTTTAAATGATAGGCATATTTATTATATAGATGTATTATTTACAGAAAATGATTGCTACGAGTGTTTGATTTTATATATATATATATATATATATATATATATATATATATATATATATATATATATATATAGAATCTCATGGATTCTTAATAACAGTGTATCTTTTTCTATTGAGTGTTAATTGATTGATTATGATAGTTTGGCGCCATGCCTCATATAAAATGAATTACTGCACTATGAAGTTTATATGGTCTGAGGAAGAAGGGGTGAAAGCGCTTACCTATGTCTGATTTATGGTGAATTAAAGACTTTGTTACGATCTACTTGGATCCCTTGCTTTGTGGACATTTGTTTTTGGAAGGTCACAACACTTTACTTGCTTCCAGTCTTGTTCGTTCCGACACTTGTGTTTTATGTTTTAATATAGCCGTTGTTAATTCTTTCCAGTTGGCAAAATAATTTGGGTTTATCCAGTCTATTGTAGTTTTAAGCACAGATGCTTTTATATATGTTTCAAATTCTGGGAAGTTCAATCCTCCTTGTTTCCAGGGTCTAATGTGATGAGTTAAGAGCTACTCTATTCTTTTTGGGATACCATAAAAATGTTATTACACATAAGTTTATTTCTTTAAGAATGCATCTTTCAGGAATTAACTGTATTGCTAATGCTACATATAGTATTTTTTGCAATAAGACCATTTTTATTAATTGCAATCTGTCTTCAAAAGTTAATATAATTTTGTTCCACTTTTCTATACATATTTTTATTGCTTCAGTAATGTTTTTTATAATTTATTAATATTGTTTTGTTTATATTTTTGCATAACATTATTCCTAAATAATTTAGTATAAGTTCTTGTTTTTCTATGATGGATTTATCTGTAACTTGTAGGTCTTTTTTCTTATTTAAAAATAGAACTTTTGATTTTGATCTATTAAAGTGTAGACCTGAAATCTTATAAAATTTCTCCATTACTTCTAGCTCTCCTAATGACTCTCTGGAGTTTGATAGGGTTAATAAAATATCATCAGAAAAAAAGCATTATTTTAGATATGTACTGGTCATAGACTTCTATTCCTTTTATTCTTGGATTATTGCATATTATTTCTGCAAGTATTTCTATAGCCAAAGCAAATAAAACAGGAGAAAGGGGGCATCCTAGTTTAGTACCTTTCGTTATATGGATAGATTCTGAGGTGAAAGGACTTAACAATGTATGCCAAGTTACTAATATATATATTTTTAGTAATAACATGAAGGGAGGAGGAAATTCAAATAATGCTAACGTTTTAAATAGATATTCCCAGTTGAGGGAATCAAAGGCTCTTTCTATGTTTAATACGATTACAAGTGTTTCTCGATTTTCTTTATTCACATAATCTATAATAGTAAGTATCCTTTTAATATTATCATGTGTGTGCTTATTATATAAAAATCCAGTCTGATCATTATTAATTGTCTTTGAAAGTGGGATTTTCATTCTGTTATCTAGGATTGACATGAATATTTTGTAAACATTATTCAGTAATCATATAGGTCTGTAAGAGGTGCAAAGGTCTAATGGTTTATTGTCTTTTAGAATTGTTGTGACAGAATATTTCCATGAGGGTGGTATTTTTGCTTCTGATTGGACTTCTAGCAAAGTTTTATGAAAAAGGGAGATTATTGTTGAAGGGAAGAATTTGTAAATTTCCATAATTATAACATCTATCTTTGGAGCTTTGTTAGATTTAACTTTCTTTTATCTTGTCACAATTTATTTGTAGGATATAGGCTTTTGTAGGTCTAGTTTTAAGTTTTCGGGAATTTTTTTTGTATTGATAAGGTTTGTATCTAAGTTTATTTGGTTGGTATCTAAATTTTCTTTTTTGAAGTGTTCCATATAATGGAACCAAAATGCTTTAAGGATGTCTCCTATATCTGATACTTTTTTTTCCTTTCTTTTCATAATATATACTACTAATGTTATTTGCTTTAGATTGTATTTAAATTCTTGTAGATAAGTTACGTAGATATCTGAGGGAGGTGGCTAATGAGTTTATTTTTAATTTTTCTAAGGCTAGATAAGTTTTGTGTGTTAGAATTTCATTATATTTTTTATTTAATTCCTCTATTTCTTTTCTGACTTCTGGACAAATCTGATTTTTTTTTTAGATTTTGCTGTCAAGAGTCCGGTTTGCAAGTCTAATGATTCAGATTCCCACTCTCTGACTTTGTTTTTGTACCAGCTAAGGGTCTTACCAAATAAATATGCTATTAATGAGTCCCAAACCATGACTCTACTGATTTCTGTTGTATTATTCATTTCAAGAAATAATTGCAGTTCTGACAACATCCAGGGTCTGAATTCTTTAATTTTCATGATATATGATGGAATTGTAGTTGAGAGGATTAAACGTTTAAATTTGGAGCTTCATTATCAGACAATCTTGATCTGAGAAGGGGCATGGAACTATTGAGAAGTTGAAAATTTTTGTTTGTAAATCTTGAACTACAAATAATTTGTCTATTCTGGTTTGTGTTCCAAATATATGGTCTTTATGGGAAAATAATATGGATTTATGATCTTTTACTTTAAAAGTGTCTATTAAATGAAATAAATCAATCCATTTTTTAAGGATTTTGAAATAGTTGCTATGCAAAAAAAACTTTTTGGTGGTTTCAGAAGCTTCTAAGGTACAATTAAAATATCCTTCCAGTATTAGATTTCCTTTATAATTGCTGGAAATAAAATCTAGGTGTTTTTTAACCATTCCTGCTCCAATTCCTGGGAACCAATATAGATTACCTAAGGTTCATATTCTGTTATTAAATTTAATTATTACAAATGCTAGTAGACCTTATTTGTCTTCATATTTATAAATAACTTTTGGAGTGATTATGTTTTTCTTCCAGAGAATTGATACTCCTTTTGTCTTTGTTCTATATGAGGATTGAGCTAAGACTATATAGTCCTTAGGGTTCCAAATAAAGCTTTCATTAGTCTTAAAATGAATTTCCTGGAGAAATACTACTTGTGCCTTATTTTGATTTAAATATTTTAGTACGTTTGATCTTTTATTTGCATTGTTTAAGCCATTAGTATTTAATGATAAGAATGTTAAATCCATTTCAAGTTATTGTTGGAAAACTTTTTGTTTCTTTTTTTATTTTGATTATAGTAGTCATACCACAGTCTCTGATAACATTGGATGTTATTATGTGTGCAAACTTGGGAGTATAATTTAAAGTTCTTAGGTTCATAGGTAGGTACTAGGCTATCTGCTCAAGGGCATTTATAAGCCTAGCCAGAGTGTGTCGGCTTTTGCCACCCCATCGATTAATTAACTGATCCTCTGTCAGGCAGAGCCAATGAAGTGATCCCAGGGTGTATTTTCTGTTACCTATCCACTTGCAAGGTTTCTCTTGAAGAGTGTTAGTGAGGGGCTCTGCCTGATGTAATTTGGAATTTTGTTGCAAAGCATGGGTAGTATCTCTGACAGGACTCTATCCTTCCAGCATGTTCTATTTATTGTTGTGGCGAGGTTTAACTCACTAGAGCGCGTGGCTCGCAGTGACTTGGATTTCTTTAGGTGGAGCATGTCCATCAAGTCTGAGTTGGACATGACTTTGTAAGTCAGGCAGAGATCACCTCTGAGTAAGCGATATGCCACTGAGTACAGCCAGAGTTTTTTCAGTCGGGCTGCATAGGACATATGTTTGAGACCAGTAATCCTCTTGGTGAGGTACTTTTGTGGTCTTTCCAGCTGTTGGAAGTGTCTTGTGAGGTACATTCCAAAAGGGGCATTGTACTCTATGATGGGTCTAATGAGTGACGAGTAGAGGGGCACTATAACCTCTTTATTTCTACATGCAAACCCGTTAGTAATTAGATGGGCCACATAGAAGGATTTCCTAACTACTATGGCAATATGATTGTCAAAGGAAAGATTACTATCTACCTGGGTCCCCAGATCTCTTATTACCTCTTCTGTATTAAGGGGGCTGCCACCTATGTGGTAATTCGTGGGTGTTTTGTTTTTCCCAAACGGGATGACTATGCATTTTTTGGCAATTAGCTTGAGGCCATGACTTTGATGCCAGGTGTCCATCTCAGTAAGGCCCTTTTGGAGGATGTCCATGTCAGCCAGAGAGTCAATTATGGCCCCAGTTTGCAGTCATCGGCGAACCTTGTTAGCCATAGTTCTCCTGTATTTGCCTGTACTTCTGCGAAGTATATGCCAAACAGTAGGGGTCCCAGGACTGAGCCTTGTGGGACACCACTTGTGACTGGTTTAGAGTCGGAACTGGTATTCTTACAGTGTGAGTTCTGTCTGTAAGCCAGTTGGCAACCCATCTCGTGACGTAGGTGTTTATGTTCAAGCTGGTGAGTTTTTCTGTAATACCAGAGTGGGGAATGGTGTTGAAAGCCCCTCGTCTATGACCTTGGTGACTGTCTCGAAGAAGTCAACCAGGTTTAGTAGGCATGATCTGCCCTTAACAAAGCCGAACTGGGTCGGGGTCAAGTGTTTGGAGGCTCCCAATGTCTTTGTTAATGAGTTCCATGATGATGTGCTCCATAGCCTTGCAGACCAGGCTAGTCAGGCTTCTGGGGCGATAGTTACCAGGGTCAGTTGTGGCCCCTCCTTTGTGGAGAGGAATAACCATTGCTGTGTGCCATTCTATGGGCACGTAGCCTGTGGAGAGACTGAGGTTGAACAGCGTGTTTAGGTGGGGGGTTAGTTAGTTAGTTAGTTCTGTAGTTCGTGCAAGATGCACCCTGGGACACCATCTGGTCCCTTTGACACTGTGTTTTTGGTTTTTGAATGGGCTGTTTTCACTTGTGCGTCTGTGATTTTTGGGACACTACACTTTTCCGGTATTGTTGTGGGCCCTTTTGGAGGTGAGAGTGGGGTGAAGTTTGCACTGAATCTATCTGCCAGGATGTTGGCAATATCAGTAGGTTCAGTATATTTTGCGCTATTTTGCACTAGTTCAGTGCATATCTGCTAGTTGCCCCTTAGATTCTTAACATAACTAAAGAAGGCTTTGTGATCTATCTTTTGAATCCTTGGCTATTTTTCTTTTGAAGTTAGCCATGGATGATTTCGTGAGGGACCTCAGTTTCTTACTGATACTGATCAGGGATGTCTTTCCTTCTTGGGATTTGCTTTTTTTCTGAACTAGTTTTCTCCCTCTATTGTATAGCCCGTTTATTGCAGGGGTCCACCAAACTGGTTTCCTTCTCTTAGAGGAGTGAGTCTTGGTTTTGCTAGGGATGGCACAATCCATTCATCCTTGTAGGTGCTCATAGAGTGCATTTGTAAAGGTTTCTGCATCTTGGGCGGCGTTATCCTTTAGCGTGGGGGCTGTGAAACTTACCACCTCTGTCTTAAGTAAGGTGAAGTTTGCTTTAGAAAAGTTTTTACTGTGGTTTCCTTAGTTGGGGGTGGTGGTGAGGTGTGGACATCCAGAGTGATTAGTTTATGGTTTGATCTAACCAGTGACTGGTTGATCTCTGATGTGGAACACCTGTCGCCCATGTTGGGATGACCAGGCCCAATATGTTTTCACCTCTGGTACGGGAGTTTACCAGCTGATCCAGGGCATTTGAGTTGATGAATTCCAGGAAGCGCTGGGACTGGAAATTTGTACTCAAGTAGTTTTCCCAGTGAATGGTAGGGTAATTGAAATTGCCCAATAGGGCCTTCATCTTTTCCAGTGTGTCCAGAAAGGTGGAATGGTGGCCCTGAGTCATGGAGGGTGATCTGTAGCAGGCCACAATTTGCATTGCAGATTTGCCCAATGTTAGTTGCACATGGATGATCTCAGAGGTATCATGCTGCGCCACTAACCTGGAGGTGTAGGTATCCTTGATGAATATGGATACACCCTCTCCTTTTGTGTTTCAGTCCGTGTTCTGTGGCCGAAACATGTGGCATGAGTTGTAGCCTGGTAGTGCTGGGGTGCTCTCTGGAGCTTTGAACCAGGTTTCAGTTACTGCACAGATGTCGACGTTCTCCATACTGAGGAGTGCTTTGAGCACGTACATTTTGAGATTTAAACTCCTGGCGTTGAGTAGCATAACCCTCAGTTTTTTGTTAATTGTGTTGTTTACGGAGGTGGGTTTGACTTTTGAGCCTTGCCTAAAAAAGGCACTATGGGGGCAGCAAGAGCCTTGGCCAGTATTCGAAAGCCTAATGGTAACAGGTGCAAGCCATCTCTTGCAAAGCAAGGCGGCTTGTCGAGCGTGTCATCCCAGGCTGACTGACACTGGATCCCCTTTGAATGACACCAGAAGCTTAGACAATTGTTGAAATTGATAATTTTTTCTTTATACTGAGGTTTCATTTTTGGTGAGGGCAGGATGCTACTCATGGTCGTACCAACCTGGGCTACATAATCAGAGAGCTCTTCCATGTCTCTTTTCATGTAGTCCAGGGAGGTACATCTCAGGTCATTCACACCAACATGAACAATGACAGAGTCATATTTGTACTTGTTCTGGTGTGACTTGAGTGCTTGTGTTATGTGGCGGATTCTGGCTCCCAACAGGCAGCTAACAGTAACCTTCTGCTTGTCCAGTCTAGTGAGTGGGACGTCAGTGTGCCTGACTATAGAGTCACCTATTACTAGTGTGTTAGGTATGTTATTTTGCCTTATGGGCTGTGATTGTGCGGCACACTGATTTTGTGTTTTATGTGTTGTCTGGTTTGTGATGGGAAGTGCAGGTTGTTTGGGTGTCTGCTTTGGAGGTCTCTGATGCTTTTACATGTTTTAATTTAGAGCCTCCGAATATGGTTTTGTGTATTTATGCGTATTGTTTGCTAGTGCTGTTTTAGTAGGTCTGTGTGTGGCTGGAGTTGTGGTGCAAGTGTTAACCTTCTCCTCTTGACTGTCTGTTCCAGTCTTTGGTGGAGACAGCTTAGCTTCCAGTTTGGCTGTATAATTGCATCTCTCGCACATGTTAGTGTTTTGTTGTAGGAGGAGAGGGATGTCTGCATACATGAGGCAGTTGTAACATTGCCTCAGGATACCCAGATTCACCAGCTGGACTGGAGAGTGCACCTGAAGTTGCCGTTTGGTCATGCCTGAATAGTACGGTAAAGCTGCTTAGTCGCTTGGTTGGTGAGAGGAGAATAAAGAGCCTTGCCCTACTGGGCAATCACTGTCAGGGTATATTAGTGCTTGCTATTAGGTCTGAGCATGTGCTGGGCTGTAAGATGCTTTTTGAGTGCTTAGGTTGAGAGTTAGACTAGTTTCAGGGGAAAAACTGAAGAGGAGACTTAGTGGAGCCAGGAATAATTTAACCATAGCTAACCGGCACTGCCCCGTACGCAAAACCATGCAAACGTGGTTTTTATAGTAGGGAAATGAAACAGATAAATATTAGCCCAAAATCGCCAATAAACCACTAACTTCTGGGCTGGAATCACTCCTCTAGGGACAGATAGGTTGCTCAAAGCACCCCTCTCTCACAGGTGAATAGAGAAACTTCCTTCTATCCAAGTAAGGTATGCGCAACTCAGAAACTAGTATCACAGCCCTGAATTCAGCACTAGCCTGAAAACTGGACTATACTACCTTAGAAATGCGGGAAACAAGGAATCTTTTTTTTTTTTTTTTTTGAAAAGATAAGGCAAAAACACTACAAAAATACACTTAAAACAGCTTTAAACGACTACAAACTATCAGAAAAGGCTATCACACTTTAGTGTGTTGCCTACAACAGTTAAACTAATTATTTAAACAAACTAATTATTTAAACAAAAAACAACTTTTTGAAAGTGCAGGCAGTCAAATAAATACAGTATGTGAAAAAATAAGTTTTTAAATTACAATAAATGCTGGAAAATCTGCGTTTAGGCAGAAAGCAGTTAAGTACAGCAAGAAATTACAGAAAACTGATACTTAAATCACTCCAAAGTCTCTCTTCTAAGCTAGAAGGCTTGTATCATTTTAAGGCTTTCTAGTGCTACCCAGTAGGTTAGTTACAGGAAAGATGGGAAACAAGTGCAGATGTGGTCTTTTAATCCAGAAAGTTGAAAGAGACCGACAAACTGTCCAAATGGTCAATAAACTACAATTTCTGGGCCAGAAACCTCTCCTCTCATGGTAGACAGGCTACCTAGTGCTTACCACTCCCACTGATAAGCTAGAAGGCTCCTCCAACACAGAAAGGCTTGCGGGGCTCAGATGCTTACCAGCAGCCCTGGATACAACAACTCTGTATCTGAACTAGGCTAGTTACAGGAAAGGTGGGAAACAAGTGCAAGTGCAGCTTTTAAACCAGAACGTTGAAAGAGATGGAAAAAAAACTACCCAAACGGCCAACAGCTACAATTTCTGGGCCATGAACCACTCCTCTTGTGGTAGAGAGGCTACCTAATGTTTACCACTCCCACTGATAAGCTAGAAGGCTTCCCTCCAACACAGAAAGGCTTGGGGGGCACAGAAGCTTACAAAGAGTCCTGGATACAGCAAATCTGTACCTGGACTAGACTAGTTACAGGAAAGGAGGGGAACAAGTGCAAACGTAGGCTTTTAAGCCAGCAAGTTGAAAGAGATGGAAAACTACCCAAACGGCCAGATAAAACTATAATTTCTGGGCCAAAACTCACTCTTCCCGCGGAGGATAGGCTACCTAGTGCTTACCACTCCCACTGATAAGCTAGAAGGCTTTCCTCTAACACAGAAAGGCTTGGGGGCTCAGAAGCTTACTAACAATCCTGGATACAGCAACTCTAACTGGACTAGGCTAGTTATAGGAAAGGTGGGAAACAGGCACAAGTGCGGCTTTCAAACCAGAAAGTTGAAAGAGATGGAAAACTGTCCAAATGGCCAGATAAACTACAATTTCAAGGTCAAAACTCACTCTTCCCATGGAGCATAGGCTACCTAGAGCTTACCACTCCCACTGATAAGCTAGAAGGCTTCCCTCCAACACGGAAAATCTTGGGGGTCTCAGAAGCTTACAAAGAGTCCTGGAGACAGCAAATCTGTACCTGGACTAGACTAGTAACAGGAAAGGCAGGAAAAAGGTGCAAACACAGGCTTTTAAATCAGAAGGTTGAAAGAGATGGAAAAGCTTCCCAAACGGCCAATAAACTATAATTTCTGAGCCAGAAACCACTCCTCCTGTGGTAGATAGGTTACCTAGAGCTTACCATTCTCACTGATAAGCTAGATGGCTTCTCTCCAAAACAGAAGGGCTTGGGGGGGGGGGGGGCTCAGAAGATTACCAACAGTCCTGGATACAGCAAATCTGTACCTGGATTACACTAGTTATAGGAAATATGGGGACCAAACGCAAAACGGGCTTTTAACTAGAAAGTAGAAAGAGATGGGAAAACTGCCCAAATGGCCAATGAACTACAGTTTCAGGGCCAGAACCCACTCTTCCCGTGGTACATAGGCTACCTAGTGCTTACCACTCCCACTGATAAGCTGGAAGGCTTCCTTCCAACACAGAAAGGCTTGGGGGGCTCAGAAGCTTACCAACAGTCCTGGATAATGCGAGTCTGTATCTGGACTAGACTAGTTACAGAAATGGCAGGAAACAAGCTTAGAAAATGTTTTTTTTGTTACAGAAAAGCAGCTAAAACAGCAGTAAATACAATTCAAATTGTAGTGCAGGCCAGCACACCTGAGCGTGTAGCAACACTACGGCAAATACAGTTCAAATAAATGCAATTAAATTAACAAATGACTAAAAAACAAGTGCAGAAGGCAGTAAATTAGAAGGCTACTAACAAGCAGTAATAAGTGCAGAGTCAGAGCGACTGAACAGATAACAGCACACAGAAGAACAACTAAGACAGTTACAGTAAGAGCAGATGAATAAGCTATATATATATATATATATATATAATTTTTCTTCTTCTTTAAATATAAGTAGGGTAAAATTCTGGTCAGGCTTTTAAAAAGTACTTCTATAAAACATTAATTCTAAAGTATCAAATACAAGTACATATTAATTTCCCATTAAACATAGAATGAAAGTCATTCCTAATCCAATATTGGATTATCACTCATACCTCTAACGAACCATAATCAACTGAGCTCCATATGTTAAATTATTATATGGAGAATTTTCTTAAGAGATATGAAATTCTATATTATTCTATTACTGTTCTATAGTATTTTATATATCAGGATGGAATGTTAATAGTGTAAACAATTAATATGTTGATTTAGAAAATGTCCAATATTTAGTTATCCTTAAGAGATACCAAACATGTCAGATATGTCATTTTGGATACATTAAATGCAACAGAGGAGCATACACTAAATAAGCCAACAACAAATAGATTATTACTAAAATAATTTGACTAAAAGGACTTTATAGGAGACAATGAGCGATTACCAATGAAATATGAATTTACCGTAGGTGTACTGTCTTCCTTTACTTTCCCACTATTCAGCTTACCAACTTCAACCTATACTTATGAAAAGACATGGCTTATCATTGGTATCCTGACTCTGAGTAGAGGCGCCTTACATTCTAGTGTGCAGTGTTTTACATACTGTCTAAGAATGAACTATGATCACCCTGACAATTACCATCCTGCATAGGGCACCTCCTGCTTCCAGAATGGGTAATCACATCAGGACTAGAATGAATGTGAAGGTACCTATATGGTAATCAAGACTTACTTTAGGTTAAGTATTAAATAGTATTTAGTGCATCTTAGAGAGTTCTCGGGGCAGTTAGAATACTCTTAAGCCTCTCCTCCCTTGATCAAAAACAGAGATTTCCCTTCTCTTTCTTTCCCTTGTTTTAAATCAGTACTAATAAAAGAAATTCAGCAAACATAGGTAAACAGAAATAACATTCAGTAGTCCATCTTGTACATGACTCGCACTTCATTAAACAAGTCAGTGACTAACATCACTTTAGTAAACATTTTGTTTTGTCTTTTCGGCTTTTCCCGATTAGGGGTCACCACAGCGGAACTCCGGTCCGCTAATGATTGGCAGTCAATTTTTATGGTGCCGAGTTGCCAGCTTGACACCCAACCATCAGCAAAAGCACTCCCATTCATGCATGTCTTTCGTAGGCCACTCGACCTACGAAAGACATGCATGAAAATTAGAAGTAATTTCCTATCACTTTAAATTTTCTGATAAAGCAAAAAGTTAACAATAAGCTATTTTAACAAAGTATAAAGCATTTAAATTTTTCCTTGCATGTATACATTTCTACTTATATTGTAGTGTCAGCTGTCTTTGAAATCTGTACAATACTTCACTTCTTCAAATCATTCCTTTTTCAATACAGGTTTTGTTTTGTCAAAACGGCAACAATATTTCAAGGGCACAATTAATATTTAGACTGATGTTTCAGATAAATAACTTGTCAGTTGCCAATTGAGTTAGTTTAGAATGTATGGTTAGTGCAAATATAGCATGTTGCAAAAATAATATGTATTTTTTCGTGTGCTCTAGAGACCGTCATATGCAAGTGACATATATAATGTAGCATTTATAGAGCAGATAGCTTATGGATTCAGGTTGTTAAAGTAAATTATGCTTATTAATCGGGCAGTTTCATTTAAATTTACAAGTAATTTGGGAACATTTCAGTTGAGTTTCCAGGAATGTGTAGTCCAATGTGAGTAATTGGGTCCACTTTTCCTCATAAACATATGTCACAATTCATTAAACTAAACCGAGTCGAACATCTGCCTAATAATCATTATAAAGACAAAGAATAGCAATTTCCTAGCTCTTCAAACTTTCTGATATCGCAAAATGTTGACAGTAAGCTATTTTAACTGGAAGACTAAAACATTTCAATACTTCCTTGTGAATATACATTTTACTTTTACTGTAGTGTTAAGAACTGTCTTTGAGATCTATGCATTACTTCACTTCATTCATTTTACAGTTCACACTATAGTTTGTCAAAATGTCAATAGCATTTCAAGGGCACATTTAATATTTAAACTGATATTTTAAATGAATAGCGATCAGTTGTCAAGTGAGTGTGTACAGTGTGAGGCAACTGCAAAAATAACATGTTGCAAAACGTAATATGTATCTCAGTTTCAAGTAACATATAAAATGTAACTTTTACAGTGCAGACAGCTTGTGGAATCAGCATGTTAAAATGAGTAAACTTTTTAATCAAGCAGCTACATTTCAGTGCACATGCAGTTTGGGAACATTTCAGTTGTGTTTCCAGGAATATGTAATCCTATGAGAATAAATCATAAAATACATACAAATACTCCTATTATATATTTATTTTACCTTGTTTAGGTTGTTTTTCATTTTTAATAACTAAACATTACTTTTTCTTATTATTAGTTATCTGTGAGGCTAAATGCACTTTGCAGATTCACAGTGTCCTTAGAAACTGCAGCAATTGTTTACTGTTGCTATGGCAATGCAAATAGAATGTGAAGAAAGCTTCACTTCTCTTAACCAACAGTACATTTTCCCTCCGTTTTTTATGTATTTGTTAATACTAAAAGGAAATATACATGAATGGAACACTTCAGAGTTAATCACGAACATGTCCATAATCCCAATAAGCATAACAGTGACTATCATTAATATAATAAATATTGTAATAACAATTAATTAAGTTCACAATTCCAATTAGTCTACCTTAAAACTAGATTATTTTAGACTATTATTTATCTATGTATAGATAGTGAGTTATTAAATATATACAGACTATATTACTATAGTAAATAGGAGAGAATTTAGAAAGGGAGAAAAGATGCAGTTAAAAGAGAGGAGAGAGAAAGAAAAGAGAAAATTAAGAGAAAATACACATATACTATGTATGTTGATTTCCAGTATAAATATGTTATGTGCTATATAACCCTCCTTCTGTGAAAGAAAAGTACCCTGTTTTACATACCTGAGGTAATGTGAAAACTCTCATGTGCCATCTATTTTCAAAAAATATCAAGATTCCAGTAGTTAGTTACCTTTGTTTTAAAATTCCAAGCAGTAAAATTGGTCCTTTAAAGTAATGTTAAAACAATTCATATCATAGTAGATGCTTTGAGAGATTTGGCTGTAACAGTATCAGTCTTTTGCTTCTTCTTTTTGACATCTGTCCAGACATTTGTTTCTTTTGTTCTCTTGAGAGAAGGTGACATCCAATCCATATCTTCTGGTAAAGCAATCAGATCATTAGTTTTAGTAAATTAAGAGGCTTCCTCTAAGTCAATAAAAGTCCTCATCTCGTTGGCATACAATATTCTTATCTTAGCTGGATATGCAAGTTGTGCCTTGATGTTATTTTGTTTCAGAAACTTTATCATTGGCCACACTTTTTTCCTTTGTTCCATTATTCTAGATGAATAGTCATTATCAAATCTTATCAGGCTCTGTTTATATTTAATGTAAAAACTCAGGGATCCAGCTTGATAAAAAGGAAATAATATCCTCACCTTCTGTGTTTTCAGGTAATCCAAAAATCCTGATGTTATTTCTCCTCTCCCTATTTTCCAAGCCATCTACTTTATTAACCAACCAAATGTTTTGCTTAAGACGCAGTTCTTTCTGTTTCCTCTTCCTTAAGTCTGCTTTCTAAGTCATTTAGAGAAACCTCTATTCATGTTATCCTTGTCTGGTGTTGTAGCATTTCCTTGAGTGTGTCAGCCTGTTTTTGACTGCTTGTTTTAAGCTTTTCCAGGTTCTCTTTAAAATCATCCATCTTCAGAGGCCATCCATTGTAGTACCTTCTTTAAGGCAGCATCCTGGTGAGAATTCCTTGAGTTGCTCATTTTAACAAGTGAATATATCTCCAAGCTTTT
>NC_056744.1:1668782919-1668802499 GCF_019279795.1 Protopterus annectens | reverse complement strand
TTAAAGTTTAAAGCTGCATTTCAATACTGTGATGCTAACCCATATAAATTTGTTAAAAGAGGTAACAACTGCGCTGAACTCCTGAACTGATTCACAGCTGTTTCCAAAGTAGCCAGCATCTTTCATAGCAAAACAGAGCAATTAGATCAGTCAAAGAGTTCTCTTCCTCTCTGCAATAAAGACAATGGAAACAGTTTAATAACTCTCTGTCTTGTTTACAGCAGCCCTGAGCTCCTGACTACTAAATTATCTGTGTCAGTGGTATGTCATGCAAGTGTAGACAAATTCCTCTGCAACTTATGTGAGAGTTAAACTTAAAAAAGTGGGTGGTCTTTCCTTCCTTTGGAATAAAGTGAGGAAATAAAAAGTTTTATATAAAGGAGTACAAGCAGGTTTCAGACATCTACACAGAACTGGAATATATTATAGGGAAAAAAGCAGCCTAAGAGTGGAGTTAAATTGTAGGAGAGGTGCGTTTTCCTTTAAGAGTGATAGCTATGGTTGATTACTTATAATGTATGACTTATTATTGGTCTACACATTAGATCAGCGGCAGCTGATTGATGCGACCTTATGTGGCAGCTTACAATCTCGAACTGTCCGAGCCAGCGATTTTTCCTAGGGAAAAAAATAAACTGATCAAGTACACTAAACAAACGAAATCCACACACATACACATACAATCGACACCTAACCTTACACTTAACTATACCGCCACTAACTATCCATTTACTAACCCAAACCTAACCCCTAAGGTCCGTCACTGCTCGCGCACTCACCTCAACCACTTCTAACCCCTAACTCACCTAAACCTTAACCCTCGCATTACACACAATGCACACATACCTAACCAGGCCTAACCCTACTCACCTAACCCACCCCTAACACTCACATCCACACAATCACACACACCCACCTGAATCCGACCGTAACTTTCCCACACCACAGCACTGAAATCACGGAAGCAACAGAAAGCGGACAACCATTCTTTCCCTAGGAAAAATTTGAGTTTCTATTTGCTTTAATAATAACCAACGATACGCTAAAATAAGGTTGATCAATCAGCCCGTTTGTTTAAGATTCGCTGATCTAATATAGACCGCCATTATTCTGCATGTATGCACACAGTTTTACACACACACGCACACACGCACACACACACACACACACACACACACACACACGTTAGATGGAGACATAACAATGTTGATACATAGATGTGAAATGAAGGGGCACAAAACAGCACTGAAACCAGTATGCTCTCTCTTTTCCCTACTAGTGACCACTGTTTTTTGGTGTGCCAGCCACTACCACTCTGGACCATTTCTGAGCCTTTCTCTGCACCCTCCAGAAATGGAAGTGCAAACTGCCCCAAAAGCCAATGGCCTCAGAAATTTAAAACTTGCAATTACACTATCACTGTTATGCATGTTATTTTTTCATATTTCTGTATTTAATAGCACCAAACAGGCATTTTTAAAAATCTGAGTCTCATGAGTGTAAAGCTGTCTCAGTGGCTTACACACCAAACAGGCTCACTGGTGGTGACTTCCTTCTCTGTCCCCAATAAGCTACTACTCTGCAACCAAACTTTTCTATCTTCCCTAAGTTGGTAGACCCACATAGTTACATCCATATGCCTTTTACCTACATTTTTTTCCATATATTTTCCCAATAAGAACCACTCTACTCCATATAAAATCTTCTCTTTTGTTCTCCTACATTAAATCAATTTTTGTTGTTGCCAATAGCTTTCAGTAAATCCCAAGTCCCAGTAGGGACTGCTCTACACCCACTACATCCATCCCCTCTACTTTTCCCTTGCTGTAAAGTCTTGATATTTTTCATTTGCCTAAAAAACCTAATATACTCACTTCCACAACTCTGGAACAGCAGTAACTTGCACTAACTGCAGTAACTGAATGTTTTTTCTTCCTTGCCGTCCTTTCACCCAGTGGGGTTCCAACCCACTCAGTTCAGGCATACTCCATTCCCCTACCCCAACCCCATTCCCACCCCCACTTTCCTTAGGTTTATATAGTCTCATAGCCACACCCTTACCTGCTTACGCAACTTCCTCCTTTCCTTTGCCCCACCCACTCTTCCATCCCCACATTCCCTAATTACTTTTTCTTTTCCCCACCTCCTTTTCTGCAACTGCATTACTAAGTCCTCATCCCTACCTCATTATTACCTTAGGACTCTAACTACCCTCTCCCCCAACAATCTTTAGACAACCCCACTCCCCCAATCTTACATCAAACTTGAATCTCCATCTCACACTTCCCTTCATCATCATCCTATCATCCCTTCTCTACATAACCTTTACTGCTCAGACCTCCACAAATATGAAATATATAACCAGTACCCCCCTCACAAACATGCACTACTAACCAGCAAACATTCTACCACTATAGTGACATAACCCCCAACTTTTTTACACGCCAAACTCTCTCCTATTCTCTCTCAAACACACACAGCTCTCACAATCTCACCCTCCCAACCTCAGAGTCCATCTCCAAACTAAAAAACCTTCTACTCCACTCCCTTACACATATAAAATTACAAGCAGAAATACATCCCAAACCAGGCCCAAAATATGTATTACCATACCAACTAATTCCAGGTTTCAGTCCTCCCTGCCTAAGTTTTCAGGTTCTGACCAAGTAATAACTAACTTTAATCTAAGGAGCATTGTAAACAAAATCACGGAATTTCACGCTATCCTGGCCACCTACTCTCCAGACATAATAGTCATTACTAAAAACATGGTTAAAATGACACATCAAAGACACAGAAATTACATACAACAGTTATAATATAATTAGACAAGACAGACTAATTAAAAGAGGTGGTGGTGTAGCAGTCATGTTTAAAAGGAAAATGAGACTGTAAATCACCAGATATCCCCAATGCAGAAATCCTCATCACCTGCCTGCAAATAAATGCCCATAAATCAATTATTATTGCTGCCTATCTGCCCCTGGAACAATCTCCACAGCATAGAACTTCTCCTCTCCTGGTCTTCCTCCTTTTCCAGTCATGAAACTATAATCTTAGGAGACTTTAACCTGGACTGGCTCTCCTGCTCCTCTGACAGTCCTACTAATTTCATCAATCTCTTTAAATTTCTCCCAAGTTATAGACTGTCCCACTTGCATGAATAAACACAATAAAAAACAATCACTGCTGGACTGGATATTAACTAATAAACCAAATCTGAGTCACCAATCCAGCTGTCTACTTATTAGCCTTAGTGACTATACTCCTACATTTCTAAAAAAAACTTCAACCCAAGACCCACGCTCCATTTAAATACATCTGCAGCAAAACACATTTCTCAACTGACCGATTTAATCAATTACTGCAAAATTGCGATTGGTCACCTTTAAAATACCTACAACTGGACCTTGCTGTAGAACTCTAACAACAAATTTCTTGAAATCCTAAATCACCTTGCCCCCACCAGAAAAATACGCACCAAAGCAAAACAGCTTCCATGGCTGTCTCCTGATACTAAACTACTAATTAAACAAAATGACAAAGCCAGAGCCCTATACTTATCCTCCAAAGACAAAACCATGCTTACCACTTACCAGCAACTAAGAAACAAATAAACCATGATAAAAAATCCTACTTTCAATCCTCCCAACAAAGGCACATTCAAAACCCACAAAAATTTTGGCAGACAATCAACTACCTCCTCAACCCTGGTAAACCCTCCACCCCCTCTCCTTCTACATCAAATACCTCTGAACCCATAGCCACACAGTTCAACTTATACTTCATTAACCCTGTCTCCAGCCTTCTAATAAGCCATCAACACACACCACTCAGTACCCTCCTCCATATCTGGCACAACAGAATCCTTCTCTTTTAAGCCTATTCAAACATCCTACATAAAAAAAAAATCTTCTAAGCAAACTAAAACCGTGCTGCCAACCAACTACCAAATGAGTTCCTGAAAAAAAAAAAATTCGCAGCCCCATCCATTGCCTACCCTATCTCAATTCTAATCAATCACTGCATCTCTGAACAATATGTGCCCCACCTCTGGAAAATAGCTCACATCATTCCCCTCCACAAGGGTGGCCCCTCTAGAGAAATCGCTAACTACCGCCCCATAGCAATCCTCCTTCCCATAGCCAAGATCCTTGAGAAATGTAATCAGCAACATGTCCTAAACCACCTTACATCAAATAACCTTCTAGCAGACACCCAGCATGGTTTCCGCCCCAAGCATAGTACTAACACTGCCCTAATAGCTTTTGCAAACACTCACCACCCTATGAACAAAGGTCAGCTAGTCTCTGCAATTTTCCTGGACATGTCAAAAGCTACTGACACCATCTCCCACCAACTGCTTCTTAAACTTGCCACTTACACCCTCAAGTCCATCAACCCTAAAACGGTTTTACAGCTATCTATCAAACCGGCAACAGGCTACTAGATGGGACCACACTCTCTCCCCTCTATTGACTGTTAACACTGGTGTACCCTAAGGGTCCATACTGGGTCCCCTTCTTTTCATCATCTTTACAAAAAAAAAACTTATGTCTGCAACCCAACTAGCCTCAATCATACAGTATGCTGACAACACAACCCTTATCATATCAGCCCCCTCCCCCTAGAACTCCAGGACAAGATGGAAAAAGCATTTTAGGAAACTGAATCATTCCTTTCCAGCCACAAACTCATTCTTAACCCTAAAAAGACTAAGTTAATTACATTCACAAACAAATTTAACAAAAACAACTCTCCACTGCTCTCTATTCTATCCACAAATGGCACTAAAATTGAGCCATCTAACCAGGCCAAACTCCTAGGTATTATTATAGATGACCGACTAAAATTTGACATCCATATATCCCAAACAATCAAAAAAGTTTGTTAAACTCGGTGCTCTCAATAGGGCTAAACCATATCTAACACCACAAGCCAGGCTAGCCACTGCTAGATCTCAGTTTCTATCCACTTATTTATACTGCTCACAAAATTTCAACAACTTACGCAAAGTTGACCTCCAAAACCTTGAGCCTGCTACAACAAAATAGCTAGGTTTGCCATGACTCTCCCACATAAAGTTCATCACTGCACTGCTCTAAAATAACTGAACTGGCTTGAACTCCCAAACCTCTTAACACTAAACCAACTCGCCTTCACCCACAAAATTATTCAAAAAGACTGCCCTGCAATTTCAACCCTGGTCCAACAACATGTCAGCAGCAGATCCCTCAAGTCCACCAACAGACCATTGCTCAAAATTACACAGTCTCATAACACCCATGGAGACTCCCTCTATTCAAACAAAACTAAGTACATGAATTCCCTTCCACTACACATACAGTGTACTCCCTCCTATCCTGTGTTTAAACTAAAACTGAAAGAACACCTTAAAAACAACTGGCTATGCCCCTGTTGCTCTCCTGGATAACTTTAATGTTTAGCAACACCTCACCTTTCTTCTATACACAGACCATAGCCTTTTCTCTCTTCTTGCATCAATATCTGTCTAGCCTTGTCTAAAGTCCTTTCTTTCTTTCCACTTTTGCATTTCTTTTGTCTAACCTCCTCTCTCACAATTTTATCTAGTTACAAGCTATCTACCTTTTCACTTTCTTATTCAATCCGTACATTTTTTTTTTATTTTGTCTGAGTTCCACATGTAAATTATTAGCTATTTTTACATTATGTACATATACACTATTATGCACTCCAATGTCAAATGCAACAAATGCTGTGCTGTACTGTTGTAATTGACTAATATGTATTGATTAATATTGTTTTTGGTCTACTGTCTAAATTGTTTTGTATGTTGTGGAGCTTTTCCCCCTGGGTCTCCACTGAAAACGGGCTCCCAGCCCAGTCAGACATTACCCAATAAACAAATGTAAAAAATAAATAAATAATGCTACTGCATATGCTGAAACTTGGGCAGTGAAGGCACAACAGTTAAGGACACAGAGGTGATGGAGATGGGGGTGCCTGAGATGGGTGATAAGATGCAACCTGTGCGAAAGAATGAAGGAATGACAATATCAGAGCAGAAGTCGAAGTATCTCTGATTACAGAGAATGCCAAAATGAACAGATTATGGTGGTTCACACATACTGCAGAAACCTGAGCAGTGAAGGCAAAGCAGCTAAGGAATCAGAGGTGCCTGAGAATGCCAAAGTGAACAGATTATGGAGGTTCACATATACTGCAGACACCTGAGCTGTGAAGGCAGAGCAGCTGAGGAATCAGAGGTGCCCGAGATGGGTGATAAGATGCAGACTGTGGGAAAGAATGAAGAAATGACAATATCAGAGCAGAAGTCGAAGTATCTCCAATTACAGAGAATGCCAAAGTGAACAGATTATGGTGGTTCACGTGCAGAAGATAAGTTGGCAAGGGTGATTTGGGAGAAACAAGAACAAGGCAAGAATAAACAAGAGCATCTAGTAAAGAGACTGATGGACTGCATGAGACAAAATCTGTGACAGTTAGGTATGATTGACAAAGAAGTCAGGACAGTGCATTGAACTGAGATAGTGACAGATCCATGACCCCATGACCCCACCTACAGAATAAGAAAAAAGGAGGTTAATGATGATGATAAAACAATTATTTCATGAAAGTCTGACTGCAAATAGGAGCAACCTTCAAATCACTGAAAAAAGCAACTGCACAATACAGTTGACCACAAATAACTGAACCTCAGATCACAGACCCAGACATAATATTACAATCCTCAACATTACTAAACTACAGGTGCAGTTCACTCTGTTGAATATTCTCTTTGTCAACAGTTTACTGCTATCACAATTCATTAAAAGTGCTCCATCACGTGTACAAGCTAATGAAAGGAGGAAAACTGAATGTTTTCTGTAGGGGGCGTGCTTGTGATTATGGTAAATCAGATTTTCTGTGATTGAAGAAACTTGTCTTGGCATTAGAGGTGTGTGTATGCGTTTGCAGGTTAAGGTTAGAAGGGGACATATTTAGTGTGCTCTGCTGTGTGTGAAGTGTCTTGTTTAGTGGCATTATTAGAGAAAGTATTTTTGGTAAGGTATTATACACTGACTTAGGGGCAGTGCTTGTGTTAGTACATAGTTTGGTGGTGTGGGGAGGGGCACCACCTCACCTGCTCATCCTAACTAATATGTGCTAACCCTAATAACTGCCCATACTACTAATCCCAACCATACCCATTACCCTACAAAAAGCCCTTTGCCTAATTAGTAGTTTTGTCTAATTAGTAGTATTGTAAGGTAAAGTGTTAGTTTTTTCTTTTTCTTTTTTTGGTTGACAGATCACATAAGGAGAGTAGGAGACAGTTTTCCTTTAGTGACTGGTGCAGTTTTGACCTGATGTTTTCTGTACGGACATTTTTGAAATGCTGCTATTAATTGCGTGCATTTGTTTGATTTATGCATGTCAATAAATTATCATACACTCAAGAAAAGCACATAAAAACACCCATCATCAGTTTTTTTGCATGAGGGCCATCTACCCTGCACCCCATCAGAAGGGTAGGCCCCCCCTGCACCCCATGAACTTACATATGCCAACTCTATGATTGTGCAAACACCTAATAGAATGGAATGAGTGCTGTGCACACTGAGAAGGCACAATGGAAGTGATTACATTTCCAAAATAGAAAGCAGGCAACTATCAGACATAAACCACTGCTATCTAAATGTGAACTAACCCACACAAGCAGCTAATCCTGTCTTACACAGACACAGACACACTACTCTTGCTCAATCTATTCACTAACATTCCAAATGACTTGGTGTGAAGTTGGTACTATTAATATGTCACTCATTCCTACACAAAGAAACACTATCCAGTCTAATAAGTAGTGGATCAAACTACATCCATATATAAAGTGACTTTTAACTAATGACCACCCGGGTGAAGACTGCACTACACCCATATATAAAGTTGCTTTTAACTAAGGACCACCCTGATGAAGACTGCACTACACCCATATATAAAGTTACTTTTAACAAAGGACCACCCTGATGAAGACTGCACTACACCCATATATAAAGTTAGTTTTAACTAAGGACCACCCAGCTGAAGACTGCACTATACCCATAGGACCACCCTGATGAAGACTGCACTACACTCATATATAAAGTGATTTTTAACTAAGGACCACCCTGATGAAGACTGCATTTTGCCCATATATAAAGTTACTTTTAACTAAGGACCACCCTGATGAAGACTGCACTACACCCATATATAAAGTGAAGGACCACCCTGATGAAGACTGCACTACGCCCATACATAAAGTTACTTTTAACTAAGGACCACCCTGATGAAGACTGCACTACACCCATATATAAAGTCCACCCTCATGAAGACTGCACTATGCCCATATATAAAGTGACTTTTAACTAAGGACTACTCCGATGAAGACTTATAAAATTAGACAAGAAAGTGCTCAGTCATTTATTAAAGGTATTTCATTTGCTAACCAATTGTTTTTTTTTTTATCAGTGGTTCATGGTTAACATACACATTTGTTTACAGATGTTTTTTAACCTGAGTTTGAAGTACATGTACAGCTAGAAAAAAACTGCCAAGTGCTACTGAAATTACTAATTAAAGGAAACAGGAAAATGGAGCATTAATAAACAAACACAAACATAAATCAAGCCTGAGTCACAGCTCAGCTAGAAACTTGTTCACTGCACCAAAAGGCTGTAGACATCATGTCTTTCCATCAACACCACATAGAATTCTGTCATCTTCCATTGAACTATTTCTATCTGATCTCTGTCCTATGAATGCAGAGATGCCTGGACTTTCACAGTGAGCTCCAGACAGGATCTAGCAAATGTCTATAGAAAAGAGGAAATAGCAGATTTCTAGCACTTATGGCCATAGTTATTAGGTGTTATCACTGATAAATTGAAATTCGATATTCATCTATCTCAATCTATCAAAAAATCTCATATCAAACTCTGCTCGCTCTACCGCATCAAACCATTTCTTACAAATTAATCCAGAATAGACATTACTAGGACTCATCTTCTTTCTTCTCTGTTCTATGGCTCTCCCATCTTTACTTCACTTAGCAAAACTGAACTTTCCAAACTTGAATGGTGTTATAATAAAATAGCCAAATCCACCACTGACTCCCCTCACAGATCACACAACTGCTCCTCCCTACAACAATTAAACTAGTTAGAACTCCCCCATTACCTAACTTATACTCAAGAACAACAACAGGGTATTAGAGTGGAAAACGCCACCAATAAAATAAGAACCAACCACTCTGTAGCCAATGATCCTACAACCCAAATAGGAAAAATGTTTTATTACAAAATAATCCAATGGAGTATCCAAAGAAAGTCGAAGGCAAAACAATCCAAGTACAATCCAGATAAAAGGTCAAGCGCTTTCATCATCAGACTTCATCAGAACATTTTACCATTGCTTTGCTACATTTTTATACAAACAGTTGTCTTAATTAATCAACAGTAATCAGTTCTTAAAGTGGAAATGCCCAATTATAAATACATTAAAACAAACATACCCTGTTTTTAGAAAGAAAAAATATATAAACCTTTTAAAAACTATAAAAATTGAGGGAGAAATTAAGAAATGTAACACAAGTTTTAAAGTTTAGATGCCCTGAACTTTAATTTGGGTTTAATGCTTATATGGTCATTAATACCTGGGGCTTCAGTAGCGTTCAATTTAAACTGCCATCTTGCTTCTACTCTAAGCAATTTGTTAGTCCAATCCCCACCCCTAATACTTTTACTAACTACTTCTAGGATACCAAAATGGAAGGAATGTGCAGGGTGCATACTAATATGCGTATAAAGTGCGTTTTTCTCATCCTTCTTTGTAATACTGTAACAGTGTTCATAAATCCTTCTATTCAGTCTCCTTTCTGTCTTCCCCACATAAAAATAAAGACAGTCTTGACATATAGCGAGATAAACCAGACCTGTTGTTGTACATGAACCTGTTCCAAAAGTAACCTCAATATTATATGGTCCCAGTTTAACCGTGGGGTATCAATAATATACCTACAGTAATCACATGCCCCACACTTAATTGCCCCTTTCGTACTTCCTTTGTTGATCAAATTAGGATTTTCTAATAAATGTTGATCTTATAGGTGAATGATGGTTAATTACCAATAACCATCAAAAAATCTTTGTTCCCTTTAAACATAGTCCAATTGTTTTTAATAATGTTTTTAACTCTGGCAGAGGTTTCACCATGAGTTAATACCATTGTGTGTGAAAAGTCTCTTACACTCTCCGGGGCTTGGTCAGTCATAACCTCTGTAGCCCCAAGTAATGGTTTAAATCTAAAACCCCATTCACTAATATCCTGGTCCCTAATTTGAGAAACAAAATCAACGGGATATCCCCTGCCCATAAACATATCAAGTAAACGTTGTGTTTCAGCTTCTACCAGCCTAAAGTTAGAACACATTCTAATAACCCTGACCATTTGGCCCTTGACAATATTTCTCTTCACAAATAAAGGATGACTACTTGTGAAGTCTAAGTAATCATTTGAAAAAGTTGGTTTCCTATACACACAAGACTGAAAGCTATTAGTGTTAGGATCTTTACTCAGATTCACATCTAAATAGTTAATATGCATGCCTCCACTAGTGCCTGTAAATTTAAAATAGTCACAAATCCCATTGAGGTGATCAAGAAATTTTTCATGAATCCCACCGTTTTTCCATAATATAAAGAGGTCATCTAAGAACCTCAAGTAAAGAAACCAGAAACCAGGACTCCTTAAAGGGAGTATCTAAAACAAAAGTGGTTTCCCAACGGTACATAGCAAAGTTGGCAAAAATGGGTGCACAGCTGTTACCCATTGCCACACCTTTTACTTGTCTAAAGGATTCTCCACCAAAACTAAAAAAAATTGTTTTTTAAGATCACCTCCATAAGTTCCATTATGAAGTTAACCATTACATTACAAAAATTAGTTTTTGCAACCAAAACATCATGGGATAATTCAAAACCCTTGTTGTGTGGTATGGAAATGAACAAATCCACCACATCAACAGTAGAAAACCAAACATCAGTATTATAATACTCATTCTTAACCCTCCTTAGAAAATCCCAGGAGTCAGTTAGTATATGGTCAATAGGGGTCAAGGCTTTTCTAACCATCCGATCAACAAAATCTCCCAAAGGATATGTTATACTATTACGACCTGAAATAATACGTCTGTAGGGGATATTTGATAATTTTTTATGTGTCTTTGGAATCCCAAAAGCTACTGGGATAATCGGGTGATCAATATTCAAAAAATTGAAAGTTTCTTCATTAATAGCCCCCTGATACAAAGAATTTTCCAGCATTAGTTTAATTTTCCTATAAGAGATATTAATCTCATTCCTTGAGACACATTCATATTTAGTTTCATTGTATAGCATACAAGTAATCCTGTCGTTGTAGTCTTCAGAGTTTACTATAACCATACCCCCACCTTTGTCCGGCTTCATAAACCTTAAATTATGTTCACCTCTTAATCTATTTAACAAAGCCTTCTCAGTCTTGGAAAGATTAAATACTTTGGGCCTATGTTCATGTAACATCCAGAAAATCTCCGGTGAGCAAACATTTTCAAATTAACTTAAAATAGGATGCAGGGGTGGGTTGTAACAACTTTTCTTTCTAATATTTAATTTCCCCCTATAACTAATCTCTGCGTTATCTTTGTACAAAAACTTTAAATTCAATTTCCTTACAAAGATTTTTAGTTCAGTTAAGGTGTTACTCACATTTTCCTTAACTGAGGGTACAAATTTTGTACCTTTCATTAATAAATGAAACAAGTCCTTACAAATCTCTACCCCTGCATAGTTGTAAATATTAAATCCTCTGTAGGAAAATACTGTGGACAGAGATACTCTCATGGTTGGGGTCCCTGAATTTACTAGGAACTAATCATAACTGTTCTTCCTTCCAGGAGATGGGTTCCTGTAATTGTACCTCATTCCCCCGCCCCCCCGGGTCCTAAAAAAGTGTTGTCATCTGCCCTAAAATGATACTACTGAAGCCCCAGGTAATAATGACCATATAAGCATTAAATCTGAATTAAAGTTCAGGGCATCTAAACTTTAAAACTTGTGTCACATTTCTGAATTTCTCCCTCAATTTTTATAGGTTTTAAAAGGTTTATATATATTTTCTTTCTAAAAACAGGGTATGTTTGTTTTAATGTTTTTATAATCGGGCATTTCCACTTTAAGAACTGATTACTGTTGATTAATTAAGACAACTGTTAGTATAAAAGTGTAGCAAAGCAATGGCAAAATGTTCTGATGAAGTCTGATGACGAAAGTGCTTGACCTTTTATCTGGATTGTACTTGGATTGTTTTGCCTTTGACTTTCTTTGGATACTCCATTGGATTATTTTGTAATAAAACATTTTTTCCTATTTGGGTTGTAGGATCATTGGCTACAGAGTGGTTGGTTCTTAACTTATACTCAACTTATTTTTGCTCACCATTTAGTAAATCAGCCTGACAAAACCCCAGCATTACAACACTTGCTCAAACCCTATAACAACACTAGTCTTCTCCGATCTACACATAAAACTCTCCTGCATGTCACAAAGTAACAACCAGGCTGGGGATTCCCTTTTTTCCTTACTATATCTCCAAAATGTGGAATTCTAACCCTCAACATATATTAAAACTCACTGACACAACTCAATACAAGAAAAAAAACTAAAGGACTACTTACTGGATCTACTCCTGGATCAGCCCAGGATAATCTCTTCCCTACATGCCTTATCACTATCTTTAATCCCCTATTTTTTTTTCTTTCTTATCTGATATCTTCCTCTAACCCCCAACTCTTCCTTATCCACTTTAGCTAATCCTGACTAATTTACGTTTTTTGTCTCCCTATCTTCGCTCTATGACTTAACTCTTCCATCCAATCTGTTTGATGCTGTGCTTGTATCGATTTTTTATTATTTTTATCTAATGTACATTATTTTTATCCTACATATTCTATGTTACATTTGATGATGTTAATGTATATTTATAACTATTTTAAAATATCACTGTTATTTATTCTTTGATTTTTTGCCTATGTATTTACTGTTTTATGGAGCTTTTCTGCCCAGGCCTCCACTGAAAATGGGTTCACACCCAGACGTACTATCCCGGTTAACAAATGTAAAATAAATAAATAAATTCCTATATATCCATAAATTCCTATATATCCACTGTACCCCTACCTTTCTAGCTGTTCTCACACACATACTGCATGCTTACCTTTTTGTTAATTTTAGATCTAAGCCCCCTCATAATGAGTACAGTACACAAATGTAAGTAATCTAAGCCCCCTCATAACTAGTACAGTACACAAATGTCAGTAACTCTAAGCCTGCTCATAACTAGTACAGTATACAAGTGTTCAGTAACTCTAAGCCCCCGCATAAACAGTACAGTACACAAATGTCAGTAACTCTAAGCCCCTCATAACTAGTACAGTATAGAAATGTCAGTAACTCGAAGCCCCCTCATAACGAGTACAGTATACAAGTAAAATGTATGGTCACTGCAGCACGTCAACAGCACAAACCAGCCAAGGCTTGATAAAAACTATTTATTGAAGCGCTTTTCATTTGCTAGAATAAGCAAACTTCTTCAGAAACCATTTTTAACTTTTAAAAACATATAAATAGTCACAGCTGTTGCTGATGAACCAATCACAGCTCACGCATTACTTAACCACTTTCTTAAAGACAGCTAACCTACATACAATATTACCACTAATAAAATAATGTAATACAATTTAAACAACTGTCAGTAAAGTATGAAATACTAACAAATCATATTTTCAACAAAATAACAATAAAAATAATAAACATAATAATAATCTAATAAGCTTAATATACTCTACACTTATTACTTGCTATTTTTTAAAACATGCTATTTTTTGAACCATGCTGTTTTTTAAAACCAGGCGACTACCTAATGAAAAACACAGCATCGCCTAAGACTCTTTAACTTAAAGGAGTACCACAGACTCAAAAAACATGTTTAAAACATCATGGCATGATGTTTCCTATACTTTAACAGCACTCAGGGATTATTTACAGGATTTTAAATATTTTTATATGTAATTCCAGACTCTGACCACCTGGAGGCTGGCATATTGACGTGGTTTGGATTAATCAGGTTGCCATCCAGTATCCCAGAAATTATTGTTTGGCTCAAAAAATGCTACATCATGCAGGCCTCCGTTTGCCTAAAGTTCCTGTCATTTCATAGATGTTGCATGCGTACAAAGTACTGAGTAAAATAGAACAGTGTAAGTAACATTCCCTGCTGCTGGATGACTACTTAAAACAGAAACAGTGCAAATGCCACAGAACACACTCAAAGTGCTGTTTACTGCTGCCTTTTTTCTAATTTAGTTTAAATGGCACTAATTTGTGAGACAATGAATTCCAGTCCATTTACTTCTCCCCTCCCCCATAACACTTAGCTTCCCTAGCTGTCAAAGTCCTGAGGGTAATTTGACCTGGTAATTCCATTGATTGGCAGATCTCAGCAGGGTGCTTGACTCATGTAATTTAATCTTTGCTCTAGCATTTCCTTTGTTAGAGGGGACATTTTTTTGCTGCACTATAACCATGGCCTTACTTGACTGCAATCACATCCAGTAAGGTCTTGCACCAAGGAGCTAAAGAATAAAACATTTATACTATTAACCAGTTTAGATCTTTATTAATTTAAGTGTTAAGGTATCACTTCATGCTTCCACCTTGTTAAAAATTGAGATTTACATGTGCAAAGTGTGTTGGTATGCAGTGTTTGCCTTCATATGTTTTTACTCCACTGGTTGGTTTGCAAAAAAAAAAAAAACTTTTGCAGTGTCCCTGGATTTGTCTTTGTACATACAAACCGCATTGCTATATTTTCCCCTTCCTTTTTCTTGTGTCCAGAAGTCACTTATAACAAAGTAAATTTTTTATTGATTTTTTTTTTAAATAAAGGACATCAAGGTTAACTTACCTTGAATCAGATAATGGATAACACTGCAAAGAATCACTGTTGAAATATTTGTGCATGGACAAAATCCCTTACTAAATCTATTTGCCAGCCTTCAGTTCAATTGGTGCTATGGCTTTAATATACTGGTGTGTTTGCTCATGCCTTCCAAATATCTCCACCATTACATACCAGTTTTGCAGTGTAGTAACCACCCGACATGCCCATACACCTTTAGCCATCAATATGCAGCTATTCCTGTTCATGTGAGTATGTAAATTCATTTTCAGACTTAAGGTGTGGAAGCTGCACTGAATAATTCTAGGTGCTTGTTCAGGTTTCACATGGTGCTTGCTTAGAGCTACTCTCATGTTAAGCCACTATGAATATGTTGCACTGCCACCTCTGATACCAGGGTAATGTTTTAATCTTTCTATTCTCGCTGCACACTAGCAGTATCTGGTGCAAATACAACAGAGAAGTATGCAAGCGATACACCACCTAAGCATCATTTGCCGTGCAGAATGTACAAGTATGCATACCAAATTTCTGTGTTTCCAAACATCGGTGTTACTGCACTACTACTGAATAAAATGAACAGCACTCAGGCTGGGGGAAGGACAAGGGAGCCATGACATCACAGAATGGGTGGGTCTTATTATTTTAGTTAGAATCAGATGTGGCTGTGGTGATGTCACGGGAAGGAACTGATAAAAAAAAGTACCTGCACTGCCTGGCCTCGATGATGTCAGTAATTGGGCGACTCCAGCAAGCTTTATTCAAACGTGAGAGAATCATTTTGTAAGTAAAACCATCACAGTATGAGAAGGTAGGCTTCTGTTACAGAAGTGAATTATAAAATTGTAAATGCTTTATTGTTGTTGCTTTACAGAGGACAATATAAATAGGGAGGAAAAGGGCCGTGAAGTTGAGGAATACATTAGAGAAAGCTGTTGTACTCCTTTAAGGATACTACTTACCATGTTTCATTCAACCCTGGCTGGTTATAGGCATTTAATTTAATCTGCCATGCCAATTCTAGCTCTTCTAAGCTCAAAAAATAGCATGTTTTAAAAAATAGCAAGTAATAAGTGTAGAGTATATTAAGCTTATTAGATTATGTTTATTATTTTTATTGTTGTTAATTTGTTGAAAATATGATTTGTTAATATTTCATACTTTACTGACAGTTGTTTAAATTGTATTACATTATTTTATTAGTGGTAATATTGTATGTAGGTTAGTTGTCTTTAAGAAAGTGGTTAAGTAATGTGTGAGCTGTGATTGGTTCATCAGTAACAGCTGTGACTATTTATATTTTTTTAAAAGTTAAAAATGGTTTCTGAAGAAGTTTGCTTATTCTAGCAAATGAATAGCGCTTCAATAAATAGTTTTTATCAAGCCTTGGCTGGTTTGTGCTGTTGACGTGCTGCAGTGACCATACATTTTACCTGTTTATCGTTTTCAGCATTTTCAGTTTTTGTTTGTACAGTATACAAGTGTCAGTAACTCTAAGCCCCCTCATAACCAGTATAGTACAAAAATGTCAGTAGCCCCTCATAACTAGTACAGTATAAAATGTTAGTAACTCTAAGCCCCTCATAACTAGTACAATATAGATTTGTCAGTAACTCTAAGCCCCTCATAACTAGTTACAAATGTTAGTAACTCTACGTTCCCTCATAACTAGTACACAAATGTCAGTAACTGTAAGCCCCCTCATAACTAGTACAGTACACACATCAGTAACTCTAAGCCTCCTCATAACTAGTACAGTATACAGATGTCAGTAGCTCAAGGGAATGGATGCTTCTCCGAGGGCTCAGATTTCACAATGTTGTTTCTTTGTGAATATACCTGTTGGGTGCTGTTCTCAGAGGGTCATTAGCAATTACCTGTGTCATACCATTTTAATGTAAATATTTTTGTTCAAAGGATTGCCATACTTATACAATGGGCATGGTCTGCTGGCCCATGTCATCGCTGAAAAGGGTACTCTACCTGCTGGATGAAAAGAGAGACAGAATGGCATCTTGATACAGTAGAGAATCAATTATCTGAAATGTCAATTATCCAAACCAGCCATCCAACGTTTTTGGAAAGGAAAAATCATAAATTTTGAATATGTAAACATTACATGTATTTGACTGAGTGTCTTTTGAGACTGTAGCCAGCCCGCATGTGAAAAGTATTCTTTATTGTCCACTGAAATCACTGAATGTCTGAAAATTGTATTCTTGCATGCAGAAAAAAACAAGATTTTAGAAGTTTTTTATCCGGTTCAGTTATATGTTTGATTATCTGAACAGTTTGATTATCTGAAGTACCTAGGTCAGGTCAATATTAGAACATCAAAGTTTCACAACTTAGAATGTTCTAATATCGACCCCTATTCAGGGAATGCTGAAAATAGCGAAGCTACAGAAAACCAAATTTTTTCCTAGGAATAGAATTTGGTTGGCCGTTTCTGTCGCTTCGCTATTTTTAGCACTGTGGTGGATAGTTACGGGTCGGGTTCAGGTAAGTGTGCGATTGGGAGTGGGTTAGGTGAGTTAGGGTTAGGGCACGGGTCAGGTAAGTGTGCGATTGTGTGGATGTGAGGGCTAGGGTGGGGTAGGTGAATTAGAGCTAAGGTGCGGGTGAGGTGAGTGTGCGATAGTGCCAGACGTTAGGGTTTGGGTTAAGGTAAGTGGATAGACAATGGTGTATGTACAGTTTATTGTAGGGTTAGATGTAAGATTTTAGGTGTATGTTTGTGGATTGCTGTTTGTTTGGTGTGCTTGTGTTGTGTATGTGTTTCGGAACAGTAAATTTTTTTCCCTAGGAAAAAATTTGCTGTTCTGCATGTTCAATGTTTTCAGCGTTCACTAAATAGGGGTCGACATTAGAACATTCAAAGTTGTGAAACTTCAGTGTTTTAATATAGACCCCCCTAGGTCCCAGTTACTTTGGATAATCGACTCTCTGCTGTATATGACTGCACATGGCTCCATTCTTCCCTTGTTAATGCTTCTACTTTCTATCTGTAATCTGCATTCCCTCTCTTTCTTCCCTTAAGCAGTCATTATACTGCATTTTGCACACTGAATTTAAAGTAGATCGGTCACATTTTGAAGCAAAGGTAAGTAATAAACCTTTGGAGTTGGACATAACCTCCTTACCATACCATATAGAATACCAAACTATACAGTTTTTGGTGCAAAGCGTGTGTTGTTTTTCAATTTTATTTTGTTGATAAGATGACCTCCTGCATTTTTCTCAGAGCTGAAATTCCCTACCATGACATCATGAAAGACTGTACCCATGATGCTTCACTACCTAATGGACAGGATACTGCATTTCCATGATATGTGCATCATTAGGAGTCTCTTACTTCCTACAAAGGCAAGTAGTCAAGCAGGTGGGGCACCGTACATTGAAAATTAGCATATGTGATGATTTAGTAGTCAGACAGCAATATAGGTAAGAAGCTGCTCTGATGAGTATAACTGGAAGTAAAATGACTTGTAACGAACTGCTGGTTCTCAGGTAGTCCCTACAGACTTAGCAAGAGCAACTCCTCATCCTTTCAAAACCTTAACCTATGTAAGTTGGAGAGATCAGCATAAAGGTTAACCTTTTCCTTCAGTCCTTCTATAACATCCCTTATAAGAACAATAAAGTGGAATGGTCCATGCTCATCCACGTGGTAAACATGTCAACAGACTCCCTTCAGACTGGGATCCCTTTCCAATTACCTTACCCGATTTAAAGTGCTATACATGCTATCACCAAGGGACTCAGGCCAAGTCATTCTAATTGATTCACTATTTGTTCTGTATCATGTTACATGCCTTGTTAAAGTCTAAGGAAGCCATGTCATATGTTAAAGTCTAAGGAAGCCATGTCACATGCCATGTTAAAGTCTAAGCAAACCATGGCCAGAGAACTGCATTAGGTTGTGTCAGACATGACCCCCCACTTGTATTAGGATATCTGAAACCAGTTAAGCCTCTTTTTCTAATATGGCCTCTAATCTTTTCCCACCATATAAGCTACTAACCAGCTAGCATCAGAAGGGTAAAGGCAAACTCCCTTCTCTCTTTTTCTGCCTGTGTGTGTATTTATCTATCCAGATTGTGCATTCACATACACAAGGGTGTAACTAGGTATACTCAATGTACTCAAGTGAGTACATTTTTCTAAGCAACTCTTGGAAACTTCAACACTCCAAAAGCACAGAATGTTATGAACTGTGTAAACAAATACTTATTCTATAGAGATATATAAAGAATGCTTGTGTGAAAGGAAATCACCTCTAAAAATAGTTTTTATGGATATAAATGGTAACAGTTGAAAATAAGGTGCCCCCTTCCTTTATGGCTGGGTGTAGCATTTCAGGGTTGAGTACATCTTTAAAATGATAGGTGGGTGGTGGGGGCAACAACATTAGGTTTGCATAGAAAATCTCAACATCTGGCTACACCCCTGTACATGCATGCATGTACGCACATATACTTAGGCCAGCTCACCTTTTATTATATTTGAAAACAGTATGGCAACATAACTCTCAGTAATAAAGGTTCTCCTTGCTTATGCTCCCA
>NC_056744.1:1668750118-1668782419 GCF_019279795.1 Protopterus annectens | reverse complement strand
TGAGCCCTTTGGGTATCTGTCAGCTCAGCCAGTTTGCAACCCCATCTTGTGCATGTATGGGTTAACACCACTTGTGACAGGCTTTGAGTCTGACATGGCGCCAGCAACTCTGACCCTGTGGGTTCTGTCACTCAGCCAGTTTGCAACCCATCTTGTGATGTATGGGTTAACATTTAAGCTGATGAGTTTTTCAGTGATACCCGAGTGGGGTATTGTATCAAGGCCTTCACGCCAGATCGAGGTAGGCTGTATGGACTGCCTTTCCCTCATCAATGGCTTTGGTGACTGTTTCAAAAGTCAACCAAGTTTAGAAGGCATGATCTGCCTTTGACAAAGCCAAACTGGGATGGATCCAAAGTCTGAAAATTCCCTATGTCTTTATTTATGAGGTCCATTATGATCCTCTCCATGGCTTTGCAGATAAGGCTTGTCAAGCTAATGGGCGGTAATTTCCAGGGTAGGTGGAGGCACCGCCTTTGTGAAGTGGGACCACAGTTGCAGTGCGCCACTCCTGGAGTGCGTATCCAGAGGTAAGACTATGATTAAACAGCTGTCCTAGCTGTGGGTTTAATTCCTCGCTGAGTTCGTGGAGCACACAGCCGGGACACCATCAGGTCCCATGGATGCTGTGTTTTTGCTTTGGAGAGCAGTTCTCACTTGGGCGTTGGAGATGTTTGGGGGCTGCAATCGCTTGGTATAGATATCTCTCCTTTTGGGGAGGGGAGAAGTTTGCACTGAACCTGTCAGCCAGTATGTTGGCAATGTCTCTAGGATCAGTAATCTTCACATCATTTTGAACTAGTTCTGAGCATATCTGGGAGGTTCCTCCCAGGTTTCTAACATAGCTAAAGAAGGCCTTATGATTGTCTTTTGAGTCTTTAGCTATTTTCTCTCAAAATTTGCTTTGGATGATTTTATGAGAGCTCTTAGTTTTTACTTATAGTGATCAAGGGTGTCTTACCTTTTAAGGATTTTGCTCTATCTTGTAGTAGCTTCCTCCTTTTGTTGTAGAGTTTGTTTATGGCTGGGGTCCACCAGATTGACGCTTGCCTTTGGTACAAAGAGTCTTTGTTTTGCTTGGGATTGCCTTATCCATGCAGTCCTGCAGGTGCTGGTAGAAGGCATTTGTAAGTGATTCAGCGGCTTGAGTACTGTTTTCCACGCTCGGGGCCTTAAAGGAGACCACACTAGTCTTTAGAAGTGTGAAGTCGGCTTTCGAGAAGTTCTTTACTGTGGTCTTCTTATTTCAGGTGGGGGTGGGATGAGGACCTCCAGCGAGATTAGTTTGTGATCTGATCTCACCAGTGAGGGGTATACTTCCCGTGTTGAACATTGTGCTCCCATGTTCGTGATGATGAGATCAAGTATGTTTTCTCCTCTTGTGGGGATGGTGACTAGTTGTTCCATGGCATTTGAGTTTATGAATTCCAGGAACTTTTGGGCTAGGGTGTTTGGGCTTGAGTAGTGTTCCCAGTCTATATTAGGGTAATTGAAGTCACCTAGTATGATGGTGTTTGGTGATACATTTATCCCTCTAGTGTTTTCAGGAAGGCCATGTGAGGTTCCTGAGTTTGTGAGGGTGGCCTGTAACATGCTACAATTTGCAGAGCAGTCTTGCCTATGGTTAATTGCACCTGGATGGTCTCCGATGCATCGTGCGTTGCCACCAGTCTTGAGGTGTGGGTGTCTTTGATGAATATGGCTACCCCCCCTCCTTTCTTGGTATTGTCCGGATTTTGGGGCGGAACATGATAAGAGGTAAAACCTGATAGTGCTGGGGTGCTCTCAGGAGCCTTGAACCAGGTTTCTGTCACTGCACAGACATCGATGTTCTCCATACTGAGAAGGGCCTCGAGTCGTGCATTTTGAGATTTAGACTTCTGGCATTGAGCAGCATTACCCTTAGTTTTTCCTTTTTGTGTTCTAGGGTGGTAGGTTTAGAATTTGAGCCTTGCCTAAAAGGCACTATGGGGGTGGCAGAGCCTTTGCCAATATCCGGAATCCCAGGGTGACAGGTGCAAGCCGTCCTTTCTTGAAACAGCATGGCTTGTCCATTATGTCATCCCAGGCAGACAGACATTGGATCCCCTTTGAATGACACCAGAGTTTAAGCCAATTGTTAAAGCTGATCATCTTATCTCTGTATTGTGGCATCATTCTTGGTGAAGGTAGGATACTGCTCAAGGTCAGGGTCATACCTGCCTGGGCTACATAATCAGAGAGCTCCTCAATGTCTCTTTCATGTAGTCCAAGGAGGTGCCTCAGGTCGTTTACACCAGCGTGGACAATGACTGAGTCGTATTTGTACCTGCTGTTGAGAGACCTGAGTGCTTGCGTTATGTGGCAGATTCTAGCACCCGACAGGCAGCTTACTCTGACCTTCTCCTTACTCAGTCTGGTGAGTGGGGCGTCAGTGTGTCTGACTATGGAGTCACCAATGACTAGTGTGTCTGGCATTGTGTTTGGCCTTAAGGGCTGTGACTGTTTGACACTCTGACTGTGAGGTCTATGTGTTGCAGGTGTTGTGTTCTGAGGTGGTGGTTGTTTGGGTGTCTGCTTTGGTGGCCTCTACTGCTGTTTTGGTAGATTTTTGATCAGAGCCGAGTATGTCTTTGTGTGTTTATGTGTATGATTTGAGGTTGTGATGGTACTATGTGAGACTGGGTCTATAGTGTGTGTGGTAACCTTCTCCTCCTGACTGGTCTTGCCAGTCCTATGTTGAAGAGCTCAGCCTCCAGTTTGGCCGTATAGTTGCATCTCTCGCATGTATTTGTGTTTTGTGGGAGGAGGAGAGGGTTGTCTGTGTACATGAGGCAATTGTAACATTGCCTCAATATTCCCAGGTTCACCAGCTGAGCAGGAGAGGACACTAGCAACTGATCCCTCGACATGCTAGGACTAGACAAAAACTTTAAAGAGATTCGGGGATGTGGGTGACCGAGAAATGGGGTTTGCCTTTTGGGGTGCTATCTATAAGAGTGCCGTATCAAGGTAATAAGTACTGTAGGAGCAAGTGCTAGGTTTAACAGATAGAGAATAGTCTACTTGGAGTCAAGTAGAGATGATCTTTTTAGGTATTAGAGAAAGTGCTAGTAACAGGGATGCTTAAAGGTAAGATTGAAAAGAATGCACTCTGCAGTGTGCACTAGAGAAGTTAGATATGAAAGTAGGTAACTTGAGTTTTACCTGTTTAAAAAGTTAAGGTTTAGTGGAGAGTTACTATTTTTAAAACAGCAAGATGGACTGAAAGGGGTGGTTACTTGAATTTTGGTACAATGAAAAACTGTAGGATGGCCAATAAATTTAAATAATTGAAGGGTGGGATTTCAAAAGTGATGGTTTTGTGATTACTCACATAAGCCAGTGAAAGTAGAGAGAAATGAGATATATGGTCAGATTAACATAAGAGGCGGGCAACTAGAAAGACAGTGGTATTTAACAAGACAACTTAAATGGGTGAGAGGGAGGGAAAAATTCTGCTTGACTCAGAACAGAGAGAGCTGTGGTCTCTTTTGAAGTTTTAATATGCTGTTTAAAACAGAATGCAAGCAAAACACAATATAAAGAAAACAAACTACAGTATTCAAAATATAGAAAGGCAGTACAGAAATACAAAAAATAACAGCAAACTAACCTTTCCTTCACAGCAAAGTGTAGCAGAGTCTGGATGAGCCTTTCTGGTAAAGCTCTGAAATGTAGAAATTAATGCTGACTGGGCTCATATGTTTTATGACTGTATAAAATTGAAAGAATACTGGAAGTCAATTAATGAATTTTTGCAGGCTCTTTTTACAGATAATTTCATTATTTCTAAATCTCTTATATTATTCAACACACCTGTACCTCAAAGTGTTAAAAAGGTTAAGCTTCCCTTGTTATGGTCTATTCTAGCAGTGGCTAGGAAAATAATAACCAGAAATTGGATTTCAGATACACCTCCTTCGTTCAATGAATTTAAAAATGTTATGAATATAGTGTGCCACATGGAAATAAACACAATTAGGTCAAGAACAGCTAGAAAAACATCTTATTATATTGTATGGGATAATTTACAAAATTTGTTAAAAAAATCCTAATTTCAATAGCATGGTATTTTAGTTTAATTAATTGATCTGATTGTAGTGGATGTCTTTGTAAATACTTTAGTTGTTTTGTTGAATGTTATAATCATATCTATTTTTAATTACTTGTATAAAATTGTTATGATATTTCTCTTGTATGTTAAAACAATAAACCTGTTTTGAAAAAAAAATATTGCTTTGCCATAAGGAGTAGCTGTAGCTAAACATTGGGCAGTATGGAGGGTTGTGATTCCGAAACCTGGGTTTCCCAAATATAAGCAACTTGTAGCATAGCAAACATTACTTATGATTCATAAGTCCTTGTGGTGATATGAGTGATTCACAATTAATATTGTGTAATCTGAACCAAAAGTCAGGCTACCCTACCACTCATAATAGTATAGCAAGAAACACTGCTTTCCAGATTTGTGCATATAGTACACTGTGAAAGCATGTATTTCATTAATGTAGCTTCTGATTCCTCCTAAAAGACAAGTCAGCAACAAATTGTAATAAAATAAATATACTAGTTCCACATTTACAGAGCAGTTTGGTGCTGCTCCCCCTGACATCATAGGAACATGAGGTTACACAGTCTGCTGGTTTGCTGAGTGAGGGTTAAGTACTAAAATGCTTTGTGGCCTGACATAACATGCCGACTTACTTAATTATTCATGTGGCTATAAAGACCTCATCTGAATCACAGGTTCATAGGTTGGTACTAGGCTATCTGCCCGAAGGCATTTATAAGCCTAGCCAGAATGTGTTGTCTTTCTCCATCCCCTTAGATTAGTTCCCTGTGCCTCTGTCCAGCAGAGCCACAGAAGTGATCCCCAAGGTAAACTTTCTATTTCCCATCCACTCGTCAAGGTTTCTCTTGGAGAGTGTTAGTGAGGAGCTTTGCCTAATATAGATTGGGATCTTGTTCCAAAGCATGGGAACAGAAGTTATGTAGCCTGATGAAAGACTTTATCAGTCTATCACTCCTAGTTTCTGAATGTAGAACCATACCATTAACATTACATTTTATTCTGGTAGAAAACAAAGTAGCTATTTGTGGGACTAGTGGGAAGAATTTCTGTCTAAAAGGTGGGAATGACGTTAAGTGCTAACAGTGTCCGTGCAAAGACACAGAAGGTGGGATTGTAGAAAAGGGAAATATGACTAGTTTAGTTAGCCCACAGATGTAGTAGAGTTTATCTTGAGTTCAGATCTTTGAATTTGAGAAAAAAAGTACTAGAAGTTTCTAAAATGGACTGCCTAAAAAGGTACTTGAGTGAGATATTTTAATCTCTGATTAGAAGAGCTCTCAGCATTTCCCCTTTAAAAGGAGGTTGTCACTTCTCAGCACATGGTACTTCCTGTGCTCTGAAATTCATTGCCCCTTTAAAAGGAGGTGGTCACTTCTCAGCACGTTATACTTCCTGTGCTCTGAAAATGAAAGTAAAAAGGGATTAGTAATTAGTTGTAGTTAAGTGGCTTGTTGTATATAGAGTGGAGTTTATGTATGGCACGTTATTTGCTGTTTGCCTGATAATTCAATGATTTTGTATTTAGATGCTCTTTCTGTAGAATATCTATTTACAGGATTTGATATAAAACAAAAAAACTGGCCTGGTATGAATTTAGGCAGGAACTTCCCCTGAAGAGTTTCACAGTGAACTGATTTCTGGCTGATTTGGTGCAAAGATCTCTGAGACTGAAGCAGGAATGTACACAAAACAAGAAGGAAACTGCAGGGAAAAAGAAGCAATGCATAATTTGTGTGCTACAAATGGAAGAACAGAGCAGTGTTGTGGGGAGCATAAAGAGAGACTGGAGTTATTTTGTAAGGATGATGAGACCTTTATCTGTGTCCGGTGTATTCCCAGACATTCCAGCCACAGTTTTGTATTCCTGCACGAGACAATCAGTGTGTATAAGGTAAGGGACACTGCATGATAACTAATTTTAGCTAACAGGGTTTTTATGGGGATTGTACTAACATTTTTTCATGAATATTCAATCTGGGATGTGTGTCTTGATAAGTTATTACTTATTAACATTAGTATTGTTTTTTTGGTGCTTAATAACAAATCAGTTTTCTTGTATATTCTGGGAGTATAAGCATGGAGAACCATTATTACTGAGAGTTATGTTGCCATACTGTTTTCAAATATAATAAAAGCTGAGCTGGCCTAAGTATATGTGTGTACATGCATGCATGTACAGGGGTGTAGCCAGATGTTGAGATTTTCTGTGCAAACCTAATGATGTTGCCCCAACTTCCATTTATCATTTTAAAGATGTACTCAACCCTCAAATGCCCCAGCCATAAAGGAAGGGGCACCTTATTTTCAACTGTTACCATCTATACCCATAAAACTATTTTTGGAGGTGATTTCCTTTCACACAAGCATTCTTAATATATCTCTATAGAATAAGTATTTGTTTACACAGTTCATAACATTCTGTACTTTTGGAGTGTTGAAGTTTCTAAGAGTTGCTTAGAAGAATGTACTCACTTGAGTACATTGAGTATACCTAGTTATACCCTTGTGTATGTGAATGCACAATCTGGGTAGATAAATACACACACAGGCAGAAAAAGAGAGAAGGGAGTTTGCCGTTACCCTTCTGATGCTAGCTGGTTAGTAGCTTATATGGTGGGAAAAGATTAGAGGCCATATTAGAAAAAGAGGCTTCACTGGTTTCAGATATCCTAATACAAGTGGGGGGGGGATCATGTCTGACACTACCTAATGCAGTTCTCCGGCCATGGCTTGTTTAGACTTTAACATGGTATGTAACATGGCTTCCTTAGACTTTAACAAGGCATGTAACATGGTACAAAACAAGCAGTGAATCCGTTAGAATGACTTGTACTGAGTCCCTTGGTGGTAGCATGGATAACACTCTAAATAGGTAAGGTAATTGGAAATGGATTCCAGTCTGAAGGGAGCCTGTGGACAAGTTTACCACATGGGTGAGCATGGACCAGTCCACTTCATTGTTCTTATAAGAGATGTTATAGAAGGACTGAAGGAAAAGTTAACCTTTATGCTGATCTCTCCAACCTATTTACATATAGATTAAGGTTTTGAAAGGATGAGGAGTTGATCTTGCTAAGTCTGTAGGGACTACCTGAGAACCAGCAGTTCTTTACAATTCATTTTACTCCCAGTTATTTTTTATTTATTTATTTATTTTTTTATTTTACATTTGTTGACCGGGATAGTCTGACTGGATGCATGTCCATTTTCAGCGGAGGCCCGGGGAGAAAAGCTCCAAGGGTAAGCAGATACAGCATTACATAATACCAGCATTACATATTACAAACAGACTATTTACAGAGATTACATAAGTAAGCAAGTTAAACAAGTTCCACAGGTTACAGTTGATCCTGAGCGCAAGTCAGGATTAAATTAAATTACACAGTAAACTGGTTAACAGGTTTTTACACATTCTAGAGAGAGTTAGCCAGGCTTGATACATTGACGTAGCCAGTTAAGTAACAAATGTTGTTTGAGTCTAGTTTTAAATTGACCTAAGGTAGAAAGTAAGGTAGTATCAGCTGGAAGTGAGTTCCAGGATCTACTTACAGAGTTTGCAAAGAGAGAATCACTGGCTGTGTTATTAATTTTGCTAGTCTGAATTAGTAGTTTGTTAGAGGATCGAAGAGGTCTAGGATTGTTATAGGGGGTGATAATATTTTTAAGTGCAGGAGTATTGTCCAGATTATAGAGGATTTTATAGGCCATAATCAGTTGGTTATACTGGATTAGGCTGGGTAGTTCAAGCCACCCAAGCTGATTTAGATTGATGCAATGATGTATCCTAAAAGGCAGCCCATTGGCAAACCTGGCAATGTGGTTGTAGCAAATTGAGAGTTTAAGGACAGTCTTGTTTAAATTCGAGAGTAGAGGGGATGCATACAGAAGGGTTGGGTTAGGAATTCTGTAAAGTGACCCTAGTTTTTTATTGATGGTTTTGATAGTTTGGTTAACATGTAGGTCAAATTTTAGATTATTGTCAATGATGACACCTAATAGTTTTGTAGAGGGGTCAGGGGAGATTATTGTGCCATCATTTGATTTTATGGTAAAGGTGAAAGCGGTAGACCTACATGTTGGTGAAAATAACAGCATTTTAGTTTTTTGGGGATTTAGGATCAGACTATGTTCAGAAAGCCAGTTTTCTATTGTATTAAAGGTGGTCTGGGTAGCTGACCATAACTCTACTGGAGATGTGGCTGAGCAAATCAGAGTAGAGTCATTAGCATATTGGATACAGCTGACTTTTGGGATGACAGTATAAAGGTCGTTAATGAAGACTGAGAACAGCAAGGGCCCTAGTATAGAGCCTTGTGGTACTCCAAGGGTGTTAGGTAGAATGTTAGAAAGTTTGTTCTGCCAGAGGACAGCCTGCTGTCGACCATTCAGGTAGGATTGAAACCATTGAAGGGCTCCAGTATCTAGACAGAATGTTTGCAGGGTGTGGATTAAAAGTTGGTGATCAACCATATCGAATGCCTTGGAAAGATCCAAGAAGAGGGCTGAGGATATACAATTATTGTTGCGATTATGGTTTATGGTGTTGGTAAAAGCTAGGAGGGCTGAAGTAGTGCTGTGATGAGCACGGAAGCCATGCTGAGTGTCTGCCATAAGGTAATTCTGGATTAGGTGGTGCATGAGTTGTCTATGAATACATTTTTCCATAATCTTTGCAAGTGCAGAGAGTATAGCTATTGGCCTATAATTGGAGAATTCAGTAGAGCTGCCTCCTTTGTGAAGTGGGATTACATAGGATATTTTCCAGATGGTGGGAATGTAGCTTCTACTATGGTTCGATTGATTAGTATTGAAACAGGGTAAGCAATAGCACCAGCTGATTTTTGTAGGTACTCGGTAGGGAGTTGATCAGGAGAAAGTGTTGTGCATCAAATTATACAGTTTTGGTGCAAAATGTGGGTTGTTTTTGAATTTTATTTTGTTGATAAGATGACCTCCTGCATGTTTCTGAGCTGAAATTCCCTACCATGACACCATGTTACACTCATCATTGTGCTTTTTTTTTTTTGGTTGGTTCTATTGTTTTCACATTTTTTTCTCATTACCATACCCTCAATATGTAATCATGGTAGAATTCTAAATTATTTACATATAAATGCAAAGAATTGAGGGAAATGAAAACCAACTTATTTAGTAGAGCAGCTTCTTATCTATATTGCTGTCTGACTACTAAATCATCACATATGCTAATTTTCAATGTACGGTGCCCCACCTGCTTGACTACTTGCCTTTGTAGGAAGTAAGAGACTCCTAATGATGCACATATCATGGAAATGCAGTATCCTGTCCATTAGGTAGTGAAGCATCATGGGTACAGTCTTTTATGATGACATGGTAGGGAATTTCAGCTCAGAAACATGCAGGAGGTCATCTTATCAACAAAATAAAATTGAAAAACAACCCACATTTTGCACCAAAACTGTATAATTTGATGCAGGAGGTCATCTTATCAACAAAATAAAATTGAAAAACAACACACGCTTTGCACCAAAAACTGTATAGTTTGCTATTCTATATAGGTTCATAGGTTCATACTAGGCTATCTGCCCTAGGGCATTTATAAGCCTAGCCAGAATGTGTTTGGCTTTCGCCACCCATTTTAAATTTATTTTGCTATGCCCTTTTTTGAGGTTAGTATACTGTGCCTCTGTCTAACAGTGACACAGAAGTGATACCCGGGGTAAACCTACGATCTCCCATCCACTCATCAAGATTCCTCTTGAAGAGAGTCAATGAGGGACTCTGCCTAACCTGGACTGGGATTTTATTCCAGAGTGAAGGGAGCCTCTGGGTTATGAATCTGTCCCTCCAGCATGTTCTATTTATTTCAGTGCTAAGGTTCAAGTCTCGAGCAGAGCTCGATGGGATTTGGATTTTCTGAGGTGCAGCGTGTCCATTAATTCCGGGCTGGACATGGCTTTATACGTCAGGCACAGATCGCCTCTGAACAGGCGGTATGCCACTGAGTAGAGCTGGAGTTTCTTTAACCGGGCAGCATATGGCATCTGTTTGAGCCCTTTGATCATCTTTGTGAGGTACTTTTGGGGTCTTTCCAGTTGCTGCAGGTGTCTGGTAAGGTACATCCCAAAAGGGGCATTGTACTCAATTATGGGCCTGATGAGGGATGAGTAAAGAGGCACGATGATCTCCCCTGATCTAGATGTGAATCCCTTCATGATTAGGTGGGCTATATAAAATGTTTTTCTAACCACTTTGGCCATGTGATTGTCAAATGAGAGATTGCTATCAATTTGGGTCCCCAGGTCCCTAATTACTTCTTCTGTACTTAATGGATTACCACCTATGTGGTAATTTGTGGGCACTTTGTTTTTGCCAAAGGGGATGGCTATACACTTTTTGGCATTTAGCTTGAGGCCGTGGCTCTGGCACCAGTTGTCTGTTTCTATGAGGCCCTTTTGGAGGATGCTTGTGTCGGCTGGAGAGTCGATTATGGCGCCCAGTTTGCAGTCATCTGCGAACTTGGTCAGCCACAGTCCTCCCATGTTGGCCTGTACCTCTGAGAAATATATACCGAACAAGAGAGGTCCCAGGACTGAGCCTTGTGGGACACCACTTGTAACTGGTTTGGAGTCTGACATGGCTCCAGCAATTCTAACCATGTGGGTTCTGTCCTTGAGCCAGTTTACAATCCATCTTGTGACATAGGGGTTTATATTTAAGCTGGTGAGCTTATCTATAATGCCCGAGTGGGGTATTGTATCGAAGGCTTTTGCGAGGTCCAGGTAGGCTGTGTGGACCACCTTCCCCTCGTCAATGGCCTTGGTGACTGTTTCAAAGAAATCAACCAGGTTTAAGAGGCAGGATCTGCCCTTAACAAAGCCAAACTGGGTAGGATCCAGTGTCTGTAGGTCCCCAATATCTTTATTTATGAGGTCCATGATGATCCTTTCCATAGCTTTGCAGACCAAGCTAGTCAGGCTTATGGGGGTGATAGTTTCCAGTGTCCAGGGGGAGCACTCTGCTGGGATAGATATTTGCCCTTTTGGTGGGGAGGGGGGGGAGAAGTTTGCGCTGAACCTGTCAGCTAGGAGGTTGGCAACGTCTGTGGGTACAGTGTATTTTTTGTCATTTTGGACTAATTCTGAGCATATCTGGGAATTACCACCCAGGTTCCTAACATAACTAAAGAAAGCCTTGTGATTATCCTTAGTGTCCTGTGCAATTTTTCTCTCGAAGCTGGCCTTAGACAATTTTATGAGTGCCCGTAGTTTTTTGCTAATACTGATCAGTGATGCCTTCCCTTTTTGGGATTTTGCTCTATCATTTAGTAGCTTCCTCCTTCTATTGTATAGTTTGTTTATGGCTGGGGTCCACCAGACAGGACGCCTGCCTTTGGAGGATTGGGTCTTGGTTTTATTTGGGATCATGATCCATGCATTCCTGAAGGTGTTCATAGAATGCGTTTATAAAGGATTCTGCGGTCTGGGCCATATTTTCCACAGGCCTGGGGGCTTTGAAGGATTCCACCTCGGTTTTGAGGAGTGTGAAATTTGCTTTAGAGAAGTTTTTCACTGTGGTTTTCTGGGCAGGGGTGGGGTCGGATGTGAATATCCAGTGAGATTAGTTTATGGTCTGATCTTACCAGTGAGGGATACACTTCTGGTCTGGAGCACAGAGTCCCCATGTTGGTGATGATCAGGTCCAGTATGTTTTCCCCTCTTGTGGGAGTGGTAACAAGTTGTTCCATAGCATTTGAGTTTATAAATTCTAGGAATCTTTGGGCTAGGGTGTTGGAGCTAGAGTAATGCTCCCAGTCTATGTTTGGGTAGTTGAAGTCGCCAATATAATGGTGTTTGGAGAGACCTTCATATTTTCCAGTGTTCTCAGAAAGGCCGAGTGGGGTTCCTGGGTTTGGGAGGGTGGTCTGTAGCAGGCTATAAACTGGAAGGCAGTTGGTATGGTAAGGAGGTTATGTCCAGCTCCAAAGGTTTATTACTTACCTTTGCTTCAAAATGTGACCGATCTACTGTAAATTCAGTGTGCAAAATGCATTATAATGACTGCTTAAGGGAAGAAAGAGAGGGAATGCAGATTACAGATAGAAAGTAGAAGCATTAACAAGGGAAGAATGGAGTCATGTACAGCAGAGAGTCGATTATCCGAATTAACTGGGACCTAGGGGGGGGTCTATATAAGAACATCGAAGTTTCACAGCTTCAGATGTTCTAATATCAACCCCTATTCAGTGAATGCTGAAAACATTGAACATGCAGAACAGCAAATTTTTTCCTAGGGAAAAAATGTGCTGTTCCGAAACAGATACGCACAACACAAGCACACCAAACAAACAGCAATCCACACACACACCTAAAATCTTACATCTAACCCTACAGTAATCTGTACATACACCACTATCTATCCCCTTACCTTAACCCAAACCCTAATGTCCGTCACTGTCACACACTCATCCCACCCGAACCCTCACGTCCACACAATCGCACACTTACCTGACCCGCGCCCTAACCCTAGCTCACCTAACCCATGCCCAATCGCACACTTACCTGAACCCGACCCATAACTATCCACCACAGTGTTAAAAATAGCGAAGCGACAGAAACGGACAACCGAATTCTTTCCCTAGGAAAAAAATTTGTTTTCTTTAGCTTCGCTATTTTCAGCATTCCCTGAATAGGGGTTGATATTAGAACATTCGAAGTTGTGAAACTTCAGTGTTCTAATATAGACCGACCTAGGGTATTTCAGATAATCAAACTGTTCAGATAATCAAACATATAACTGAACCGGATAAAAAACTTCTAAAATCTTGTTTTTTTTTCTGCATGCAGGAGTACAATTCTCAAACATTCAGTGATTTTTAGTGGACAATAAAGAATACTTTTCACATGCGGACTAGCTACACTCTCAAAAAACATACTCAGTCAAATACATGTAATGTTTGCACATTCAAAATTTATGATTTTTCCTTCCCAAAAACATTGGATGGCTGGTTCGGATAATTGACATTTCAGATAATCGATTCTCTTCTGTATCAAGATGCCATTCTGTCTCTCTTTTAATCCAGCAGGTAGAGTACCCTTTTCAGCGATGACATGGGCCAGCATGTCATGCCCGTTGTATAGGTATAGCAATCCTTTGAAAAAAATATTTACATTAAAATGATATGACACGGGTAATTGTTATTGACCCTCTGAGAACAGCACCAAACAGGTATATTCACAAAGAAACAACATTGTGAAATCTGAGCCCTCAGAGAAGCATCCATTCCCGAGTTACTGTAATTTGTATACTGTACTAGTTATGAGGGGGCTTAGAGTTACTGACATTAATGTACTGTACTAGTTATGAGGGGGGCTTACATTTACTGACATTTGTGTACTAGTTATGAGGGAACTTAGCGTTACTAACATTTGTATACTGTACTAGTTATGAAGGGGCTTAGAGTTACTGACATTTCTCTATTGTACTAGTTATGAGGGGCTTAGAGTTACTAACATTTTATACTGTACTAGTTATGAGGGGCTTAGAGTTACTGACATTTTTATACTATACTGGTTATGCGGGGGCTTAGAGTTACTGAACACTTGTATACTGTACTAGTTATGAGCAGGTTTAGAGTTACTGACATTTGTGTTTTGTACTAGTTATGAGGGGGCTTACAGTTCCTGACATTTGTGTACTGTAGTTATGAGCGGGCTTAGATTACTTACATTTGTATACTGTACTTGTTATGAGGGGGCTTAGATCTAAAATTAACAAAAAGGTAAGCATGCAGTATGTGTGTGAGGACAGCTAGAAAGGTAGGGGTACAGTGGATATATAGGAATTTATTTATTTTACATTTGTTAACCGGGCTAGTACGTCTGGGTGTGAACCCATTTTCACTGGAGGCCTGGGCAGAAAAGCTCCGTAAAACAGTAAATACATAGGCAAAAAAAAATAGAAAGAATAAATAACAGTGATATTTTAAAGTAGTTATAAATATACATTAACATCATTAGATGTGACATAGAATATGTAGGATAAAAATAATGTACAGAAGATAAAAATAATACAAATTGATACAAACACATCATCAAATAGATTGGATGGAAGAGTTACATCCTAGAGGGAAGATAGGGAGACAAAAAAGTAAATTAGTCAGGATTAGCTAAAGTGGATAGGGAAGAGGTGGGGATTAGAGGAAGATCATATAAGAAAGAAAAATAGGGGAGTAAGGATAGTGACAAGGCATGTAGGGAAGAGATTACCCTAGGCTGATACAGGAGCAAATCCAGTAAGTAGTCCTTTAGTTTTTTTCTTGAATTGAGTTGTATCAGTTACATTTAATATATGTTGGGGGATAGAATTCCAAATTTTGGAGATATAGTGGTGAAAAAGGGGAATCCCCAGCCCGGTTTTTACTTTTAGAGACTTACAGGAGAGTTTTATGTGTAGATCGGAGAAGACGAGTATTATTATAAGGTTTGAGTAAGTTTTGTAATGCTTGGATTTTGTCAGGCTGATTTACTAACTGGTGAGCAAAAATAAGTTGAGTATAGGTTAGGTAATGGGGGAGTTCTAACTAGTTTAATTGTTGTAGGGAGGAGCAGTTGTGCGATCTGTGAGGAGAGTCCGTGGTGACTTTGGCTATTTTATTATAGCAGCATTCAAGTTTGGAAAGTTCAGTTTTGCTAAGTAAAGTAAAGATGGGAGAGCCATAGAACAGAGAAGAAAGAAGATGAGTCCTAGTAATGTCTATTCTGCATTGATTTGTAAGAAATGATTTGATGCGGTAGAGCAAGCCGAGTTTAATATGAGATTTTTTGATAGATTGAGATAGATGAATATCGAATTTCAATTTATTATCAATGGTAACACCTAATAACTATGGCCATAAGTGCTAGAAATCTGCTATTTCCTCTTTTGTATAGACATTTGCTAGATCCTGTCTGGAGCTCACTGTGAAATTCCAGGCATCTCTTCATTCATAGGATGGAGATCAGATAGAAGTAGTTCAATGGAAGATGACAGAATTGTATATGGTGTTGATGGGAAGCCATGATGTCTACAGCCTTTTGGTGCAGTGAACAAGTTTCTAGCTGAGCTGTCAGTGACCCAGGCTTGATTTATGTTTGTGTTTGTTTATTACTGCTCCATTTTCCTGTTTCCTTTCATTAGTAATTTCAGTAGCACTTGGCAATTTTTTTCTAGCTGTACATATACTTCAAACTCTTATAAATTAATCCTGTGAAAATGTTCTTAGCAGATGCTCAGGTTAAAAAACATCTGTAAACAAATGTGTATGTTAACCACTGATAAAAGTCTAATTGGATAGCAAATAAAATACCTTTAATAAATGACTGAGCATTTTCTTGTCTAATTTTATAAGTCTTCATCAGAGTGGCCCTTAGTTAAAAGTAACTTAATATGTGGGCATAGTGCAGTCTTCATCAGGGTGGTCCTTAGTTAAAAGTCACTTTATATATGGGTGTAGTGCAGTCTTCACCAGGGTGGTTCTTAGTTAAGTCACTTTATATGTGGATGTAGGGGGTGTGATCCATTACTTGTAAGACTGGATAGTGTTTCTTTGTGTTGGAATGAGTGACATATTAATAGTACCAAGTCATTTGGAATGTTAGTGAATAGACTGAAGAGTAGTGTGTCTGTGTAAGACAGGATTAGCTGCATGTGTGGGTTACTTAACATTTAGATAGCAGTGGTTTATGTCTGATAGTTGCCTGCTTTCTATTTTGGAAATGTAATCACTTCCATTGTGCCTTCTCAGTATGCACAACACTCATTCCATTCTATTAAGTATTTGCACAATCATAGAGTTGGCATATGTAAGTTCTTGGGGTGTAGGGGGGGGCTATCCATCTGACGGGGTGCAGGGTAGATGGCCGTCATGCAAAAAAACTGATGATGGGTGTGTTTATGTGTTTTTCTTGAGTGTATGATAATTTATTGACTCGCATAAATCAAACAAATACACACAATTAATAGCAGCATTTCAAAAATGTCCGTACAGAAAACATCAGGTCAAAACTGCACCAGTCACTAAAGGAAAACTATCTCCTGCTTTCCTTATGTGATCTGTCAACCAAAAAAAGAAAAAGAAAAAACTAACACTTTACCTTACAATACTACTAATTAGACAAAACTACTAATTAGGCAAAGGGCTTTTTGTAGGGTAATGGGTATGGTTGGGATTAGTAGTATGGGCAGTTATTAGGGTTAGCACATATTAGTTAGGATGAGCAGGTGAGGTGGTGCCCCTCCCCTGCAAAACCTAACTATGTACTAACACAAGCACTGTCCTCAAGTCAGTGTGTAATACCTTACCAAAAATACTCTCTCTAATGCCACTAAACAAGACACTTCACACAGCAGAGCACACTAAATATGTCCCCTTCTAGCCTTAACCTGCAAACACACACACACCTCTAATGCCAAGACTTTATGCATTTGAAAGTTTCTTCATTCACAGAAATTCTGATTTGCCATAATCACAAGCACGCCCCCTACAGAAAACATTCAGTTTTCCTCCTTTCATTAGCTTGTACACGTGATGGAGCACTTTTAATGAATTGTGATAGCAGTAAACTGTTGGCAAAGACAATATTCAACAGGGTGAACTGCACCTGTAGTTTAGTAACGTTGAGGATTGAAATATTATGTTTGGGTCTGTGATCTGAGGTTGGGTTATTTGTGGTCAACTGTATTATGCAGTTGTTTTTTTCAGTGATGTGAAGATTGCTCCTATTTGCAGTCAGACTTTCATGAAATAATTATTTTATCATCATCAACCCCTTTTTTGTGATTCTATAGGTGGGGTGATGGTGTTGTCATCTGTCACTATCTCAGTATAGAAGTCCTGACTTCTTTGTCAGTCATACCTAACTGTCACAGATCTTGTCTCATGCAGTCCATCAGTCTCTTTACTGGATGCTCTTGTTTATTCTTGTCTTGTTCTTGTTTCTCCCAAATCATCCTCACCAACTTATCTTATGCACGTGAACCACCATAATCTGTTCACTTTGGCATTCTCTGCAGTTGGAGATACTTCGACTTCTGCTCTGATATTGTCATTCCTTCATTCTTTCCCACAGGTTGCATCTTATCACCCAATTCGGGCACCTCCATTTCCATCACCTCTGTGTCCTCGGCTGTTGTGCCTTCACTGCCCAAGTTTCAGCATACGCAGTAGGAATGGTTTGCTTATTTATTTATTTTTTACATTTGTTTATTGGGTAATGTCCGACTGGGCTCGGAGCCTGTTTTCAGCACAGACCCAGGGAGAAACGCTCAAAATAATTTAGACAGTAGACCAAAAATAATATGAATCGATACATATTAGTCAATTACAACAGTACAGCACAGCATTTGTTGTATTTGACATTGGAGTGCATAATAGTGTATATGTACATAATGTAAAAATAGCTAATAATTTACATGTGGAACTTAGAAATTAAAAAAAAAAAATTACGGATTGAATAAGAAAGTGAAAAGTTAGGTAGCTTGTAACTAGATAAAATTTGTGAGAGTTTCAGTGAGTAGAAGAGGGTAGACAAAAGAAATGCAAAAGTGGAAAGAAAGAAAGGACTTTAGACAAGGCTAGACCGATATTAATGCAAGAAGAGAGAAAAGGCTATGGTCTGTATATAGAAGAAAGGTGAGGTGGTGCTAAACATTAAAGTTATCCAGGAGAGCAACAGGGGCATAGCCAGTTGTTTTTAAGTTGTTCTTTCAGTTTTAGTTTAAACACAGGATAGGAGGGGGTACACTGTATGTGCAGTGGAAGGGAATTCCTGTACTTAGCAATTTTGTTTGAATAGAGGGAGTCTCCATGGGTGTTATGAGACTGTGTAATTTTGAGCAGTGGTCCGTTGGTGGACCTGAGGGATCTGATGTTGGCATGTAGTTGGACCAGCGTTGAAATTGCAGGGCAGTCTTTTTGAATAATTTTGTGGGTGAAGGTGAGTTGGTTTGGTGTTGGGAGTTCAAGCCAGTTCAGTTGTTTTAGAGCAGTGCAGTGATGAGCTTTATGTGGGAGATTCGCGGCAAACCTAGCTCTTTTGTTGTAGCAGGCTCAAGGTTTTGGAGGTCAACTTTGCATGAGTTGTTGAAATTTTGTGAGCAGTATAAAAGAGTGGATAGAAGCTGAGATCTAGCAGTGGCTAACCTGGCTTGTGGTGTTAGATATGGTTTAGCCCTATAGGGAACGCAAAGTTTAACATAGACTTTTTTTGATTGTTTGGGATATATAGATTTCAAATTTTAGTCTGTCATCTATAGTAATACCTAGCAGTTTGGCCTGGTTAAATGGCTCAAGTTTAGTGCCATTTGTGGATAGAATAGACAGCAGTAGAGAGTTGTTTTTGTTAAATTTGTTTGTGAATTTAATTAACTTAGTCTTTTTAGGGTTAAGAATGCATTTGTGGCTGGAAAGGAATGTTTCAGTTTCCTGAAATGCTTCTTCCATCATGTCTTGGAGTTCTAGGGGGAGGGGGCTGATATGATAAGGGTTGTGTCATCAGCATACTGTATAATTGAGGCTAGTTAGGTTGCAGACATAAGTTTTTTTTTTTGTAAAGATGATGAAAAGAAGGGGACTCAGTATAGACCCTTGAACAGTCAATAGAGGGGAGAGAGAGTGGTCCCATCTAGTAGCCTGTTGCCGGTTTGATAGCTGTGAAACCATTTTAGGGTTGATGGACTTGAGGGTGTAAGTGGCAAGTTTGTTAAGAAGAAGCAGTTGGTGGGAAATTGTGTCAGTAGTCTTTGACATGTCCAGGAAAATTGCAAAGACTAGCTGACCTTTGTTCATTGCATGGCGAGTGTTTGCAAAAGCTGTTAGGGCAATGTTAATACTATGCTTGGGGCAGAAACCATGCTGGGTGTCTGCTAGAAGGTTATTTGATGTATGGTTTAGGACAGGGGTGTCCAACCTTTTCACTTGCAGGGGCCGCATTGAGTCAACAGAAATTGTCTTGGGGCCGCATGTAAAATATATCATATAATTAACTGTATCGCCGTCACGGGCGACCAAAGTCGACCCCCTGGCTGTATTGTAGGTGAATTTGAACAATGAATAAATGTAATAAATGCATAATATTTGCCCTAAAATTCAATATCTCATTCTAATTCTTAAAATAACTGTTAAGTCTAACATCTTAGTTTAACATCAAAGTGTATTTGTAAAAAAAAAATTAACAGGTACGAACCCTTCAGTTTGTACGAGATCATACCTGTGATTTTGCTGGTTTCTTAAAGATGTCCATGTCTTCCATCGTGTCCTTAATGTCCATATGTTGTCCAAAGCGCTCATGTACTCTTCTGTTTCTAGCTTTGGAATCTGTCCCTGAAATTATTCGAGACATGCTACATCTGGTCAGGCTGGTCTGAAGATGAAAGAAGGTTCTTCAGTGATATTCTCAAACTGAGCACCCCTTTGGAAAGGCAAATTTCTAGCTTTGGAATCTGTCCCTGAAATATGGCACTAGCAATATTTCTTGCTTTTGCACTGCTGTGTGGTCAGGCTGGTCTGAAGATGAAAGAAGGTTCTTCAGTGATATTCTCAAACTGAGCACCTCTTTGGAAAGGCACATTTCTAGCATTGGAATCTGTCCCTGAAATATGGCACTGGCAAAATTTCTTGCTTTTGCACTGCTGTGTGGTCAGGCTGGTCTGAAGATGAAAGAAAGTTCATCAGTGGTGATGCACAGCTTGCAGGAATGATGAGACTTTTACTTAAAAAATGAACAATTTGTAGTTTTAGATTTATTTCACTGACCAACAGATGGTGTAGAGCACGTTTAACTTTAGTTCACCCACTTACTATGGAGCCACAAAGAACATGATAATATGCAACACACTCCAATTTCACAAGGTAATCTCATGCCTGCTTTTTTGCAGTTGCCTCTCCAATCAGCATGAGTGCACATTTCAGCTGACGACTTGTACAGATCCACTCAATCAGGCATAGCATTGTCAGATAACACCTTTTTGTATTTCTTCCTTGGATTACTATAAATCTCCAACTTGAGGTTTTTCCGAATGTTTGCTGAAAATTTGGAAGGGGTCTTCCGGTGTTTGTTACATTTCTCAAATTTCAGCAAATAATTGACTTTATTAGTAGTGGCAATGTTTATTTGTGAAACCTGTTCACAAGGGTGCAGCCAGGCACAGACCTTCACAGAATTCAAACTTATGGGTCCTAGTTCTTGTTATACTTAAGTGTCCATATCGGGAGGTTCAGGCTGTCAAGTCAGGATTGTTGTTTTGTGTGGTAGACAAACATTATGAGCATAACCTTTTTAATGTGAACACTGAGCTTGCCTTTTTGATACCAGTGCATCTATTTCGGTTTTGATAGAGGTAGTGGCGATGCAAAAAGTATTTTCAAGATGCTCATCTGAAATTTTTGTTCTGATTTTATTTTTTGTATACTTCATATGAGAAAAAATTGCTCGGAAATGTATGTACTCCCCAACAGAGATGTCGGGGCATGTTCGTGAAGTGCCGGATATTTTTCTTTGGGTAGGTACAACTTATAAAAGTCCAATAAAGACGCTTGCAGAAATGTTTCTTTAAGTTGCATATCTGACTGCAATTCTATGCATTCCAGTTGCAGGTTTGCAGGCAACATGTTGATGTCAACTGAGAATGGAGTAGCAAATATACTGAATTGTTGGCGTTTTCTAAAATCTTGAAATCTAAGTAATGCCACGTATTTTTCATTATTGACGTGGCTTTGCTCAGACAGTGTTTCAAAGTGAATGAAGGTATTGTTCTTAATCTGACAGTACCATAATTTCAGTTTCACTTCAAATGCCGTCACTGTTTGAAACATGTCTTTTATTAATAGATTTTCACCTTGGAGGCGCAGGTTCAGGTCGTTTAAATGAGTAGTGGTGTCTACTAAGAAGGCTAAATCAGCCATTCAGTTTGCATTTTCAAATTCAGGTACAGGCTTTCCTTTTGACTCCATAAAGGACTTTTTCATTTCTTAAATCATAGAAGCGTTTCAGCATTTTTCTGCGACTTAACCACCTCACTGCAGTAAAGTACAAGATGTCTCCATAGGTAGATTCCAAAGTAGTCAGAAACTCCTGAAACTGGAGGTGATTTAATCCTCTGGATCTTATAAAATTGATTGTTTTAATAACAACATTCATAACATTTTCCATTTTTAAAGTCTGTGCACACAAATTTTCCTGATGTATAATGCAGTGGTACTTCATGAAACGCACATTACTGATCTGTTTTGCATCTTCTTCCATCAGTGTTGTTAGTCCTTCCCTCTTTCCAACCATAGCTGGAGCACCGTCGGTTACTATGCCAGACAGGTTTGTGATGGTCAAGGAAAATCTTGCCAGTGTTTCTTTTACTGCCTTGTACAGATCAGCAGACTTCGTTGTGTCTTTCAGTGGAACCAGACAGGCCAGTTCTTCAGTAATACTAAAATCGTTGTCAATACCACGAATAAATATGGCAAGTTGTGCCATATCTGTAACATCAGTGCTGTCATCCAAAGCTATGGAGTAAAACTTTGAAAGTTGCACACCGAAATTCCAAAGTATTTTCAATAGATTTGGCTATATCTTCCACACGCCTTGCGATTGTCTGGTGTGATACTGATTTTAGAAATATCTGATTTTTTTTCAGGCAAATTATGTCTGCTACACTTTCAAGGCATTCTTTAACAAATTCACCATCGGCAAATGGCTTGGATTTTTTCGCAATTAAATTGGCTACAACATAACTTGCCTTCAGTAAAGAATCTGGCTGAGTAGCTGATTTTCGAAACAGCTGTTGTTGGAATGTAAGACTTTTTTTTAATTCTGATATTTTCTGTCTACAGCACACTCCTTGCAATTCACTTAATTTGTGGTGCATTTGAATATAATGCCTTTTTAAATTATAATCCTTGAAAACGGATACCACTTCTCTGCATAGTAAGCAAAGCGCTTTATTATTAGATTCAACAAAGAAGTACTCGTCAGTCCGTTTTTCCTGAAAGACTCTCCTTTCATCCGCTATTTTTCTTTTCATACTGGCTTTACTTTGACAGGATGCAGAAGCCATGCTGAGAAGTAAAAAAGGAGTAACTATTAACTACTTTATTCCTAGTTATATTTAGAATTTTTAAAACAATGACTAACAATTTACATTAAGAAAATAAGGAAATAAAAATTAAAACTATCCGTAGTTGTAGTATATTTTAATGGTGTTGGAGGAAGCATTTTACATCCGCAACATAACACAAAAATATCCAGGCAGGAGAGACACAGGTGGAACCCCTGGGGTGAATTTACAGTTACTCATCCAGTTGTCCAGACAGGATTTGAGGAGGGCCAATGAGGTACTTTGTTTCATTTGTAGTACTAATGCCATTAGTCTTCAAAACAGCCATTACGCGTAAAGCACATCATATTTACTGTGACTGTTGGTCTGCACTTTGTGCCAGTAATACTGGGGGTTTTGAAAAGTTCTTCATATAATTCATGAAATTCAGATGGACTGCGATAGAGCTATGAACATGTATGGTTAGCATTTAAGCAACAGTTTCTTACTGCTACAAGGATGGTAGCTTTCACTGACATAATCAGAGCTGTACCATCAAGTTAAACATGGTTTACTTTGCATGCTACCCAAGAAAGCTCATTCACTTCCAATGAAAAAAACTGGCACACACTGACACTGTCATTAATTCACTACAGTACTACCAATTCACACTGAGAAAACCACTCCAGCAGTCAAGGTAGGTAAAATGTCAACATTAGCAGTCTTGCAGTACTACAATCCACAAAAAGAAGCCAACAAATTTGCAATAAAGTAAAGAATTCACATCACTGACTTAATAAAACAAATCTGAATAAGAGGGTCTCACCTCATCTAACAGACAACACATACTGCTTATGACTTATTTAAAAGGTTCTTTAAATATATAAGTTGAACAAGGGAGTAAGCAGGAAGAAAGACTAGAAAATGTGACTGTATTTTCCTTTGGCTAGCAAGAGAAGGAGGTATTAGTGAGACCTAACAATTTAAAAGCATTTAAAGAAGCACAATTACAGCAGTCAGAGGTCAGTAATATGCGCTGGTTGTAATGAATTAATCAGACTGTGTATATTAACAAGTACTTTTATAAATTAGTCAGCATAGTTCAATATATTACAGTTCACAAAACTGGTTTGTTGAATATGTTAGAGGCCATCAATTAAAAATGACTGAATCAAATGTTAAGCCAATGATGTAGCTGTTAAGAAAAGGAATAATTTGTCAAGCAAAAAACTTTCTACTCCTTCAAAGTTCACAAAGCAGAGCATAACAACTACTTCCTTCACCTAAAACTCATAGGGCGATGCTAATAAAATAATCAAATGTGCTGTGCAGTTACAATGGCCTGTGTTTCCAGCCTGGTACGAGTTGCAAGATGCTGAAAATCTAGCCAAACAACTTAACTACAAGCATGAACCAAAATAATTTTCATTTAAAAGTGTACAAAACTATGCACCAAATCAAGCACTGCAAAACATCCAGGACTGGTTTATTAAAAGTCTTTTGCAGATGCAGACATTTTATTCCGCTCATGCATTCGCTTTTTCATGTGCTTTGAAAAATACATATACAGTTGCATTTCACACAGTACAGTCTGGAACATCTCACTAGTAAACTTCAGTAATTCCTCCCTTTTAACTAATACTCATTTTACACTTTCATAACCAATTAAAAACAAAAAGGTCAGACACATCCAGCAAGACACAAAATATGCAGAGCTGTTGTTGGGGGCTACAACAATAATGAAAGCTGGTGCGACCAAATAAGCACAGTACTTTATTTTTATATAGTGTGACAGCTGCACTAAAGAATACAAAAAACAGCATATGTTAGGACTACAGAAAAGATATGTGGCCGAGCCAAGTATGGAAATAAGGTACATAAGGTAAGCTGGAGGTGGAATGCAGAAGTGCAGGAAGTAATCAAAAGAAAGAAGGAGTGCAGGAAGAAGTGGGAGATTGAAAAGACTGACCAAGCTAGGAAGGACTACTGGTTGGCTAACAAAGAAGCAAAGAAAGAAGTTGCAATAGTAAAGAATAGGGCATCAGAGGCACTCTACCAACTTCTGAAAAGTGACTCAATAAAGGGCACAAAGAAACTATACCAGGTTGCAAGGCAAAGAAAGAAAGATAAAGAAGATAGTCAGACACCCTTCATAAGGAATTCCAGCAACAACCTGCTCACCAGCCCACAGGACATCAAAGGCAGATGGAAGGAGTATTTCCAGCAACTTCTGAATGAAGAAAACCCCACAGAAGCAGTACTGCCCCAGAAACAGCTTACAATGAGAGTAGAAGAGGAGCCCAGCTTAGAAGAAGTAAGAGCAGCACTAAGGAAGATGAAGTCAGGGAAAGCAGCAGGCTCAGATGAGGTCACAGCAGATATGATAAAGATGCTGGGTGAGCTAGGGGAGAAATGGCTCCTGAGGGTACTAATTGCAGTGTGGAGAGAAAGGCATATCCCAGATGACTGGAGAATAAGCATACTCGTGCCAGTGTACAAGAACAAAGGGGACATCCACAACTGGGATGGGAGGGTGGCCTAATGGTTAAGGTGTTTGCCTTACATACACAAGGTGCAGGGTTTGATTCTCACGAGGGATAATTGGCTAAGCTTAAAATGGCTTGGAAGGGCAGTTAGCTTAGTACTGGTCTATGAATCTATGAATCTATGAATAAAACTGTGGACAGTACAGAGGCATCAAACTCCTACCACATTGCATGAAAGTTCTGGAGAGGGTGATTGATAAATGGATATGCAGAATAGTAAAATGTAAGATGGGAGATTAACAGTTCAGATTCAGATCAGGATGCAGCACAATTGACCCGATGTTTGCATTGAGACAGATACTTGAGGAGAGAGTCAAACTCTGCTTTCCTAGACTTGGAGAAAGCATATGACAAGGTCCCAAGAAAGCTGATTTGGGCAGTACTGCGGTGGTTTGAAGTCCCAGAAGCATTGGTAGAATTAGTACAGGCTATGTACAAGGACCCAGTGACTCAAGTACGAACAGTGTTTGGCCTCACTGTGGGGTTCCCAGTGGGAGTGGGTGTACAGCAGGGTTCAGCTCTGAGCCCACTGCTGTTCATACTGGTAATGGACTACATCAGCAAACAGGTTGGAGGGGTCAGAGCAACAAAGCTGCTGTATGCAGACGATGTGGCAGTACAGGCAGACTCTGATCTAGAACTTCAGCAAAGGATAGGAGAATGGAATGCAAATCTGAAGGCACATGGGATGAAACTAAGCACAGATAAGACAGTGGTAATGGCAGCAGATTGGGGAAATCGGAAGAAGCTGAGAATAGAGATAGATGGGAAGATAGTGGAACAGGTAAACAGCTTCAAGTATCTGGGAGGGGTGGTTGAGGAGAAGGGTAGTCTGAATGAAGAGGTAAAAGCTAGAATCAGAGGGGCTGCAGCCAACTGGCATAGAGTATCAGGTGTAGTCTATGACAGAAGAATGCCAAAGAAGCTGAAAAGTAAGGTGTACAAGACAGTGGTGCGACCAGTACTACTACATGGTACAGAAACCTGGGCAGTAAAGGCAGAACAGTTGAAGAAGCTAGAGCTGATGGAAATGAAGTGCCTGAGAAAGGTGGTAGGATGCACACTGTGGGACAGGCGAAGAAATGAGGACATAAGAGCAGAAGCCAAAGTAGCTCCAATTGCAGAAAAGATCAGAGAGAACAGATTACGATGGTATGGGCACATGTGTAGAAAAGCAGAAGACAATCTGGTGAGGGAGATTTGGGATAGACAGGAAGAAGGTAAAAGGAAGCGAGGGCATCCAGCAAAGAGGTGGATGGATTGTGTGAAAGAAGATCTGCGACAGTCAGGCATGAGTGTTGAAGAAGGGAGGAGTGTGGCACTGAATCGAGAGAGTTGGCAACAGTTAACACGATACCCCGACCCCATGTAAATGGGAAAAAGGGGATGATGATGATGATGATGATGATGAGCTGCACTAAAGAATACAAAAAATAAAACATTTTTAGTCAAGAAACTAGACAAACGCAGATCTACACTTTGAGTAAAGCATCAAAGGAAAAAAAACAAAAACAAACAAGTTTCAGACCATCTCGCAGCCTTGCAGGGAGGACACATACTTAGGCAGACAGTCACATTCTGAAACATGTTTCTTTTATTTCTTATTTTTACGGCTTTTGGTGTTTGACAAGTAATTTTTGTCCCTGGAGTGTATTAAAAAAGCGAGTGCAATCAGGGGACGCACTTCGATTGATGGATCTGAGAATTGTCTGGTTCCAACCAGAACAGCTTGGACTTTCCACAATCTTGTGGTTGTAAATTTGGCTGGATCCAACCAGAACAGCTTGGACTTTCCACAATCTTATGGTTGTAAATTTGGGAAACTACCCAAGGGCTGAGGCAGCTGTACTTTAATAATAACTGTAATATTAACACAAGAAGCAGCAACACCGTCACAGACTTTGGTGGTAGCACAGAGGGTTTGGACCAGAACTCATCCGGCGGTCAAGGACCAAGATGCCAAAGAGTAGGGGTCCCAGAACAGATCCACGTAGAACACCACTAGTGACAGGTCTGCTGTCGGAGGTGGTGGTGCATATTTTGACCATGTGGGTCCTATTGGTGAGCTAGTTGGCCACTCATCTGATGAGACTGGGATTTACGCCAAGTTGAGTTAGCTTTTTGATGATGCCTGAGTGGGGCATTGTGTCAAAGACCTTGGCCAAGTCAAGGTAAAACTGTATGCACTGAATTTCCCTCATCCAGGGCCTTGGTGACAATCTCAAAGAAGTCAACCAGGTTCAACAGGCAAGATCTGCCCCTTATGAATCTGAAATGGGTGGGGTCAAGTGCTTGGAGATTGCTATGTCCTTGTTTATGTGATCCATAATCATATGCTCCATGGCTTTACAGATCAGACTTGTCAAGCTAATGGGGCAATAGTTTCTGGGGTCAGTAGTGAAATGAACAAAGCAACCTCTACTAACTACAAGAAGCAGCTCATTACTAGATCTTAGCCGTAATCTGTTGAACTAACTGCCAGAATTGCCTCTAACATTGCACCATGGTTTGCCTGGTAATGAAACACCATTTCTGGGATTCTATCTACGATTCTACGTTTTTGTCTCTCTATTTCCCTGCCTTAAAATCCGCAACAAAGTAGGTTATTATTTCTTACAGGTCACTGACCAGAGAAAATGCTAGCTATATGACTGCAACTTTATTTTCCAGTGAAAAAGTAAATCCGGCATATTACTTTGTAACTACATCTGTTTTCATATGTCCTCATGTGGTATGCTTTTAACTTGACCTTAATTTGGCTGGTAGCTGTACTTTCTAATAAAAAAGAACAAAGGTATGATTTATTTATTTATTTAACATTTGTTTACCGGGAAAGTCAGACTGGGACAGGGCCCATTTTCAGTGGAGACCCGCAAAGAAATGCTCCAGATGCATGTCTTTGGAATGCGGGAGGAAACTGGTGCACCCAAAGAAAACCCATGTGAACACAGGGAGGGCACGCAAACTCTGCAAAGAAGGCACCCTAGTCAAGAATCGAACTGAAGAACCTCTTGCTATGAGGTAAAAAATGCTAACTGCTGCACCACTGCAGCACAAGAAAAAAAAAGATGCTGCTGCAAAGCAATTTAGAAGAAAACTTGAAGCTTTTATCCAATGCATGCATCACTCTTTTATGTTTTCGAACACGTGCAGAGGCCAAATGATGAGATTAAATTAAGGCACAGGGAAGCAAAAAAGTACAGTAAGCAGGAACTTGCTAGATTAGAGCTCTGACGTAGGAGAAAGTTGAGGCAGTGTAGTGGCTTGATAAGAGGAGAGTGATTTCATTCTGCTGAATCTTGTCCCTCAAACATGATGGAAAGTATGATGAAAATGTGGGACAGAAATTAAGCAATAGCAAGACAATTCACATACCATTGAGACAAACAGCCTGATGACTCAAACAAATAGTATGTAGCATGAAAGCAACAGGTACTTAAAGTATACACAGAGATGGAAAACAACAGAATTCACAAGGAGATAAAGTGACAGCTAGTAGAATATATATATGTATATAATGCAAGAGACAACTACAAAATCCTAACCATGGTTGCCAGCCAGCACAGTGACAGAAGGTAAATCACATTTAATGGAAGGCCAGTTTAGTCAAAACATTTAAGAATGTGTTACTCTGTAAAAAAAACCTTTAAAATATAGCAAGAAAAACAAAATGAGAACAAAATCAGTGATAAAATGCTGTACGTCAGGTAGCAAGTTACCATTAAAAAGTGCCATTACAGCTGGTAACCATAACAACCAGAAGTTAAAATACAAGACAATAATGATTAATGTAAAGGAGACCGTGATCACAAAGTTAGCAAAAGATTTATGCTATACCACAAGAACTTCAAAATAGAATCAAATTCACCGTGCAGCACTGCAATGTCCAGAAACTAATTCAGCAATTAACATATACAGTAGGTCCTGTGCAAAAATAATATTTACTGTAAATTTCAGAAAGCTATACAAATGCACATTATGTAGAAGTCATTAAGAAAATACAGAAGAAGAGCAAAGAAAAATGATTGAGCTGGAAACTAGGTCATAAAACATCAGAAAGTTAAGTAACTAATACTTAAAATAGTGCACCTGAGAGATCTGCAGAAGATATTGAAATGTTCTATCATTAATTGGTGGTAGTGAAAGTAGAGAGATGTGGAAAGACACTCAATGAGCTATTTGTTTGGATGAGACTTAACTCTTGGAGGTCCTGCACTATTACATTTCCTAGTTTAAAAATAACAGTGAGGTGGAATACTTGAAAGGCTTCTCTGAGTCTCTGAAGCAGTGTTAATTCAGCACTACTATACAATGTTAATTCAGCACTGTCTGATGTACAGCTACCAGGGCACCAAAAGCTGACCGTTACAAGTAAAATCAGGAAGTGCAAATCAGAAAAGCTCTCAGTGTTGCTGATGATAAACGTTTCCTGTTCTCATTTGTTCTCATGATCTCCTGGATCTTTATTCGTCCAATTTTACTAGACTACCCTTATCAGAGTAATAAATTACATTTCTGTGGCAAGCGATCAATGTATACATCAGTTACATATGCTATCTTTGTCCTACTTGATCTGTCTTTGCAAATTTTAATATTATGAAACATGGGATTCTTGCTACCCACTTCAAACATTAATGTGGCTTTATGGGCATGGTGATGGCATAATTTTCTTCATACCTCTCTAGTCTCATTCAAAGGGTTGTGTCTGCAATTAATTCTATCTATATTCTATACTTAGCTTACCTGTAAAATAAATGCAGTCAGGAGATGGTGTACTGTACACGATTTAGTAAATCCCTCTCACTCTTTCTTCGGCGCGATTGTCAAATCCTCCTCCTTCTGCTCTTTTTTGCCGCGAATGCACAAATTCCTCTATTGGCACGAAAAACTAACAGAAGGGTGCTTTTGGTGCATGCGCACACCAGCTAAAGGACGCGGGCGCATGCGCACACCAGTTAAAGGATGCGGGCCCGAAAAAAAAAACGGAAAAAAAGTCAAATATGAACTTAAGGGTCACGGGCTGCATGGAAGAGCTCTGAGGGCCGCATGTGGCCCGCGGGCCGCGGGTTGGACACTTCTTGTGTACATGATGGGTTGGATTGTTGCCAGAACAGGATTGCCATTCAATCTTGAAATCACCTAAGATGATAGTTTCTTGGGGGAGATGGTGGGTAGACCAGTTGAGGAGGTTTTCTAGGGGAGGGATGTTTTGGCCAGGTGGGGGAAGTAGCATCCAATTATGTTGATGGTTTTGTTTTGGTTAATTTTGAGGTTGGTATATATTATTTCTTCATTGCCTATTTGTGGAGCTGATGATTTTAAGATCTGGATGTTTAGATGCTGTTTAAATATTATAGCTACACCACCTCTTAGTATGCCGTAACCTGTAGGGAGTATTTGCTCACTGGTAATGTGAGGTTTTAGCCAGGTTTCTGCCAGGATGACTATATCTGGGGAGTAGGCATAGTAGAAGGAAGTCACTTGGCTTTCTATTGGCTGTAATATGGGAGAAGTTGTGGTTTCTAGTCTGATTATGAAGATTGGGGTTGGAGATGGTAGGGCCAGAGTTGGGGTGGATGTCTCCACTTAGGGCTAGTTTTGATAAGCATGAGATTATTAGTTTTCTCAGTTTTTGAATGTGTTTGATTATAAAGGAAATTTTGTGATTGTGCTCGGTGGGTAATAGGTATGGTGGGAGGGTTACTATGTTAAGTTGTAGGGATGCTTTATGTTTGAGTAATATAGTTTTTAGAATATGTGGGGGGTGCATAGGGATGGTTCTTGAACTGGTGGGAGGGGAGCTGAGTGTGAGTGAGACATGAGTGGGGGTGTGAGTAGTAGTACAGTGGTAGTGGTTGAATGGGGGAATGATGGAGCTTTGGTAGGATGTAAGATATGCAAGGAGAGTGCATGCAGTGAGCATAGGAAAGGTATGCTTGTACATGTTAGTTGAGGAGGTGTGGTAGTAGTGGGAAGATGGAGGAGGTAGTGTTGGGTTAGTGCTGTGGTTGGCTATTAGAAAGATGGGAGGGGTTTGAGTGCAATAAAGGTGGGGAGCGAAGCGGGTACAGACCCTGTTAGTTGCTCGTATGAGGGGCTGGAAACAATCACAATTGACCAAGGACTGCTCTGAAACTGTAAGTCATTTCTTAATTTCTCAGGTGGAAAAACATATATGTGTAAATATATATATATATATATATATATATATATATATATATATATATGTGTAAATATATATATATATATATATATATATATATATATATATATATATATATATATAGACATACATATATATATATATATATATATATATATATATATATATATATATATATATATACATACATATATATAGACATACATATATATATATAGACATACATATATATATATATATATATATATATATATATATATATATATATATATATATATATAGACATATATATATATATATATATATATATATATATATATATATAGACATATATATATATATATATATATATATATATATATATATATATGAAAACAAACACCGAACAGATCCCAAGATGTGATATCAGCAAAACGAACCCAGCTGGAAGATACTGCCAAAACTCCACTTCTAGTAATTCAAAAGCCAATGAAACTCCAAAAAGAAGCACGATGTTAATAGTACAAAAATCTTTTCCTTTATTGACGTTAGCGCTTTCACAGGTGTCCCTGCTTCATCAGACGTTACAAACAGTTATCTTGCATCATTATATAACAGATTTAAAACACATCACTTCCTAATCTAATGACATCATTTCCCTTGTAAATTAAAGAGCCATACACTCAAATGAAGCAGCAAAAGATCTTCCGTAAATCATTTACGAGCACAATAAACATATCAAACTAAGCATTGTCAAAAAATAGCAAAAATAAAATTCCTATCAAAAAACACAACATATATACGTGGATATTCACTTAAGAACACATTGTAAAACGAGATAAAAATAAAACATTCCCAAATAGCCCTTGTAGTACTATCATTTCATACTAGAAAAATTCCAATATTAACCTACCATTTAGAGACTCTCAGTAGCGCATCATATCGCATAATCAATCCCAAACGGTACCCACATTAAAACCATTATAGAATGATAAAACGCTCCCAGGCAGACCCTACAATACTATCATAATATACTACATAAATCTATTGCCAGTCTGCCGTTTAACTATTCAAACTGTAGGAGGCACACTATACCTAACTGTCATATTCTAAATGATATTTATATTGAATCCTGTATATAACATCATGCCAATACTAGCCTGAATAGATATATTGACCCTTTAAAATAATTAAAATATATACTTAAATCGATACTATACATATATCAAGCACTAAACATCAAATAGAATCTATCATTTAATGGATCTATTCTTCAAGTATGGTCTCAAAGGGACGGAGTCAGTAAGACCTCTCCCCCTGTGAGCAGCAAGACGTAGAATCCACTCAGTCTCTGATAATTCAGTTTGATTAACTAGGTCCGCCCCGTAGATTCTCTCTCTGGACATGTAACACCTGAAACATAAAAGTATGTTGATTAAACTGCAGCATATGTCTGGAAATTGCACTACAAACTT